>NC_039258.1:3185849-3258349 GCF_003368295.1 Carassius auratus | reverse complement strand
TATCAATATGTCAATTTATTATAAGAAACACAAGATTTTAACAGCCTTTTCCAGAATTAAACTGATTTTCTACAGTTTAGTGTTAATCATCATCTAACTCAACCAGTCAAGAGCTACATTTAGCCTTAGATGTTATATGAATATGATCCTGAAGCATAGCTTTTATTAGCAGACAATAATAATAAATAAACATTATAAACACAAATACAAATGTACTTTTAGAAATTGTTTTTGATAAATATGGTGTTATTGTTTTGGCAAGTTTAAATTAAAACTTCTATGAAAACTTGTGTGATATTCCTTTAAAATAATGTTTTAGTAGATCTTTTTTTAAGTATATTTTAAGAGGCAATTTCTTACATAATTTCTTTGAGTTAGACCAGACTTTTATTTTGGTGAGTTGTAACCAGAGTTTCTGTGTTTTTTAATTAAATATTATTATTATTAGCTAATAGGAAGTATAGCAAACTCTACTGTGCAATAGTATTATATTTCTGTTTGAGTTTCTTCAAGTTATAACAACACCTTAAGGGTTCCCATAAGCAGGATTTATTGTTGTGCCCCCTTTCCTCAAATATGATGAAGAAAAAAACACCTAGTATAGGGGTGAAAATAGAACTTTAATCAAATAAAAAACTAAATGAATAAATCGTATTATTTACAAATCACAATTGTAGCTCTCGACATTTACCTGTGGCTATAACTTTATTATGACTCTAATTTATTTTATAGTCTCAAGCATTCAGAAATCATGCAAAAGGAAACTAAGCAGTTTTACTGTGATAAAACCATGGTTTATTTTTGTAAGGGTTGTGATATGCATGTTTTTTGTTGAAGAAATTATAAAGCCTGTGTCATCTATAGCAAAAAGGTGTCCAAAAATGAAAGATTAAGTGAATATGAATGAAATGTTTGGTCAGTAGCCTAAACAAGGATTTGATCGTCCTGTAAGTGTAACAGCAGTAATCACATGGCATTTGTAATAACATGGACATAAATTGTTTATTTTGCATTTGCCTACATAATGTATTTTAACAATGTTATTATTAACCAATCATTATTGCCTCATTATTTTTTTATATAATGCATTTTAAGTAGTGCTGTCAAAATTAGCGCGTTAACGCATTCGATTAATTTGAAATATTTAACGCGTTAAAAAAAAATAACGCAATTAACGCGGTTGCAGTTTTTTTTATTTCCAGTTGTGGCCTATGTGTGTTCAACGTGCAAAGAAATATGGATAAGACCAAGGAAGGACTTTTAGACGGAAAGTTTCAGTATAAAACTCTGCCGGATTACTCTTCAGTCTGCCACAAGAAACAGCAACATTAAAATCATGAACTCAAATGTCATTGTTTAAAAAAAAAAAACAATGACTGTAACAGTGCGTAAATCAGACCTTTCTGTAATGCTAACGTTAATAAGCTTAAACGAAAATAAAGAAATAATTGTGTAGCGGAGTATTTTTTGTACACAGTGCCGCTAACTGTCAATCACTCCTGTGCGCGTGCATCACTGTCCTCCTCAGCTGCAGCAACTTGCGCTCTCTCTCTTCATCAAGTTTTAAAACAAAAAGGGGACAAAAAGATCATATTGTCTTTGTGCATATGCTATAAATTAATTAGATAAATGAATATCTAAATTTGTGCCTTGCCGTCTATGGTATTTTTTTAGAACTTAGAAAAAAAATGCTGCAGCCAATGAGCAGCCAGCGGGGGCTGCAGGACGACTCAACCTCCGCAGACAGTTTTTAATGTTTATCAGACAATAAATGCTCAAGATTTTGCTTTAGTATAACTCACAACGAGTTTCACACACCTTCTCCGGCCACGTTGAGTTGTTGACACTTAACAGTGGGGAAAGCGACACATGCGCTATTCACTTGTGTAACTTAAGGGTGAATGGGTAATGTAGTTTCTGCTCTGGGTGGGATGAATTAGGAAGCTTGCATTGTGAAGGGCGCTCTGAAAATCGGCAGTGCAGGTAAAAGATTAAAACCTCTATTAAAACAGATGTCCAAATGAGCGTACCGGTACGCTACAAGCACGTTCTGGGCGCACGGAGAGGTGGCGGTAAGCTCAAGAGCTATATTTGGAAGTGGCGGTACTGAGTACCCGTGCATACCGGCCCACTTAAAGCACTGGCAATGACTATACTTTGGAATTTTTTTGCAGTCCACTTAGAATTCAACATGGAAATCATTTTTGTTTTCTATTGGCATTGATTGTTTTGAAATTCAAATGGTACTTACATGCCTGTGTTTTTATTTCTGTAATAAATATGGCTTTCAAGCCAACAGTTAATTTGGAGGATATTGATGGTTTATTGCAGGTATGTTGTTTACATGAGAAAATCTGTGTTACAAGTTAAACAAAAATTCCAATAAACAATCATATTTTGAATTTAAATAGTTTCTTTGTCTTGAGTTTACATTAATTATTTACATTTTACATTTACATATCCAAAAAGTTTCAGTCTTTTAATTGCGAATCATTTGAATTAGTTCGGGAGTTCGTATCATTTGAGTCAGTTTGGGAGTTTGGAGCGGGATCGCGAATCATTTGAATCAGTTCGGGAGTTCGGAGCGGGATCGCGAATCATTTGAGTCAGTTATGGGCATCGGGAATCATTTGAGTCAATTTGGGAGTTCAAAGCGGGTTCGCGAATCATTTGAGTCAGTTTGGGGATCGCGAATCATTTGAATCAATTCGGGAGTTCGTAGCCGTTCGTAGCGGGGTCGCGAATCATTTGAGTCAGTTTGGGAGTTCGGAGCGGGATCACGAATCACGAAAGATTTGCGCTAGTAAATTTTCAAATTGGCCATAACCTTTAATTCGTTGCTGCCAACTGGGGTGGCAGCAGGGGTGGCAAGGCTTTTTTTTAGGGTGGCATTTGCCCTATATGCCAACCTGGTAGATCCGCTCCTGCACACACACACACAAAATTTAATAATACATATAATTACATTGTATTTTAATACAATATAATAAAAAAAAAAAAACAATGAAAATATATATACATATATAGTTACATTCTTTACACATTGCAAATACTGCAGAAAAACAATACATATCGCCAGTATTGCAGAAAAACTTATCACAAGCATATCACAATGCCAGTTTATTAGTTTTTTGACAATATTGTGCAGCCATAGTTTTTGCTCAAAGACAGTTTCTGACAAGTCTGACAGCAATAGTCAAAAGTCGCTCTCACATAGTCAGAGTCAGTGAAAATAAAGGACTTCCTGTTAGTTCGTAACTGCGAATGGCTGTCAGTGTGAACGCATCTATGCAGGGAACGCCCGGCTCATTCGACCTGCACAATTTCACACCATTTATACATTCTCCCAAAAAGCCTCCTTGCTTTACATGCACAAAACGTCTTGACACAAATAAGACTCGACACACAGGATCTTCAACATGCATTGCAGTGCATGTGCATCGCACGGTTAATTTCAACATAAAGTGCATGCATCGCTCCTGTGATACATGACAATGACGTCAGCTCGTTCCTCAGTGAGAGACAGTAATGCAAAAAACAATTGCATTTTTATTGATAAACTAAAGCAACTTGCTTTACGTAAAACATGAAGTGCATGTAAATGCATGTAAATTTCCACTGTTGAGGCATTACTGTAAATGTGTTTCAGCATGTTCAGGATGACGTTGCTGTCACATTAAGCTCAGAATGACCCAGAACACTGCATGAAGCACCAGGAGGAGGCTTGAACCCAACACACACATGCAGCTCAACACAAAGGGTTTCTCTGACAGCGTTATCAGGAAGCACACGGTTACTTACTGATCTGAAGCGTTTATTCAGACCAGAGTCGAGAGGCCTAACAGACCTGAAGTCTTGCTCTGGTAAAACACGAACATCAGACGAAACTAACGTTAGAAAAACTACGAGAGGAAGAGCAGCTGCAGAACACGTCAGTTACACGTCTAAAATAGTGATGCTTGGCTCCAGTATTTTTTACATTTAAATAATTTGTTTTAACCCTGAATAATAAACAACATAATAGAATAAAATGAAACAATAAAAATAGTTGTTAAAGACAAATAAAGAAAATAACAAGTAAAGGGGAAAAAGGTAATACAAAAATTCAGGTCTAATTTTAATAACAATCTCAGACAAATATTATCCGATCATAACAAACCACACATCAATGGAAAACCTTATTTATTCAGCTTTAATATGATACGTAAACCTCAATTTTGAAAAATGTAACCATATGATGGTTTTGTGGTAGCAGTTGTTAAAACTATGTGATCCAAATGAATGGGCATTTTACATGCAAATTAAATCTTCAGTTAAGGCCTAATGGGAGCATCATCTTCATGCATTAGCATGTGTTTGCTCTCTCTCCGCTGTGATGACTCTGCAGCTCGGAGGACGTGTGTTTGGGTGGAGACGGGGACAGATACGAGCCTCCGTCAGAAACACAGGGTGATGCTGGACGCTCACAGACGCACAACACAACACTAACATCCACAGCTGCTCTCTGCCCTCCTCAGAAATACACATCTACAGACACATGCATTACCATTAGAGAATTCATTCAGAAGAAAACTAATTAAATAATACTTTTATTCAGCAAGGATGCATTCAATTGATCAAAAGTGACAGTAATTTATTTATTTACCGTAATTTACTTTATTAATTCATTAAAAAACATTTAAAATTTAATTCAGCTAGAATGCATTAAATTTATCAAAAGTGACAGTAATTTATTTATTTACCGTAATTTACTTTTTTAATTTATTAAAAAACATTTAAAATTTAATTCAGCTAGAATGCATTACATATATCAAATGTGACAGTAATTTATTTATTTACAGTAATTTACTTTATTAATTTATTAAAAACATTTAAAATTTAATAAAACTAGAATGCGTTAAATTTATCAAAAGTGACAGTAATTTATTTATTTACAGTAATTTACTTTATTAATTTATTAAAAACATTTAAAATTTAATAAAACTAGAATGTGTTAAATTTATCAAAAGTGACAGTAATTAATTTATTTACAGTAATTTACTCTATTAATTTATTAAAATCATTAAAATTTTTATCGAGTCATTTAAATTTATCAAGTCACAATTTACTTACAGTAATTTACTTTATTAATTTATTTTAAACATTTAAAAATGTTTGCGCCAATTATGCTTTATTTATTTACAGTAATGTATATTATTTATTAAAATATGAATAATTTTATTGAGCATGAACACTGGTGACTGTAATTTGTTTATTTAATACTCCTTTAAGGAATGCATTAAACTGATCAAAACTGACAGTACTTTTTTTATTTATTTATTTAAAAATAATACTTTATTTAGCCTCGATGCATTCAATCGAGTGACATTTAAAATGTTACAAAAGATATCTATTTCAAATGAATGCCGTTCTATGAAACTTTCTTCTCTATCTGTGAATTCCAAAAAACAAAAATATTTGAAAGCGCAACAGTTTTCAACATTGATTATCAGAAATGTTTCCCGAGCAGGAAATCAGCATCTTAGAATGATTTCTGGAGATCATGTGACCCTTTTAAAATCTTCAAACACAAAAGAGTATAATGCAGCAGTTTCCTGTATTTTCGATCATATATATATCTATATATATATAGCAGCATATGACAGCTAATGAAACGTCACAGCATGTACAGTTAATAATAGAGCGATCACAAATATTGCATTGTTTCTGGATGGAGCAGGAAGAGGAACTGGACAGAATCCTATCTAATAATAACTGAAGGATCTGATAGTTTTAGTGTCACACAGACTATCTTTGTCTCGGTTGGCGAGTGAAACCGCAGGCGTTCAGCCTCTGCTCCGAGTTTCCACTGGGCTTCAGTCACCAAAACAGACAGCCACAGTGACAGGGGCCCATTTCCTGTTTCACACTTCCTGTCTTAACAGCTGCTGTTTATGTGCACCTTCTGCCCACCACACACTCTATTATCAGATCTTAATGACTTAGACTGAAGAAGAACTTCACTAACTAAATATGAAGAACCACAACCATGTTTTTGCAGAGTGAAATTTTCCACATAAGTGTTTGTGGGTGTGTGTGTATGTAAAACACACACACACACACACACACACACACACACACACACACACACAAAAAAAATACACACACACACACACACACTCTTTTGATAACCAAGGCTGTATTAATTTGATTAAAAATACAGTAAATACAGTAAAAAAAATTTAATATTATTACAATTTAAAAAAGCTGTTTTCTATGTGAATATCTATTAAACTGTAATGTATTTCTGTGATGCTCCGCTGTATTTTCAGCATCATTCCTCCAGTCTTCAGTGTCACATGATCTTCAGAAATCATGAAAATATGCTGGTTTGCTGCTTAATTAATATAAATAATTAAAATTAAAATAATTAAACTTAAATTGACTAAAATAATGTCACAATGGCAAAAATATTATGCAATACACACATATATATACATCTTCTGAATCCTATATATTTATTTATTACATTTAAAGCCCAATCTGCACATGTATGACCCATTACCCTAATTAATGTCAACATAATCAAATAGTATTTCTATCAACATTTCGATACAATACTAAAATTTCTATATAATATATGAAAAGATACTTGGATGTTTATGCACAAAACATGCATTCCTTGGTTTCTAGCAAATTAAAACATAAAAAATAAATTACACAGGAATGCATTACAATGCAGTCGTTTTTATGAAGACACGCATCGATCAACTGAAACCAGATTTGCTTTTGTTGCTCAACTGCTCACCAAGGATGCATTTATTTAATTAAAAATACAGTAAAAATGTGAAATATTACTCTAATGTAAAACAGCTGTTTACTAAGTGAATCTGTGTTAAACTGTAATTTATTTCTGTGATGCTCCGCTGTATTTTCAGCATCATTCCTCCAGTCTTCAGTCACTCACTCGTCCTCCTCGATGCTCAGGTGATATACTCACGGTAGGAAATTTACTAAATATCTTCATGGAACATGATCTTTACTGAATATCCTAATGATTTTACAACAATTTTAACCCATTCAGTGTATTTTTTATATATATATAAAGCAAAACATGTTGGAAATATAATATTCTTTTCTTTAGTACGTAATTAGGAACAGTGCCTTAAAAACACAGATCTCAAGTTAAATTTAATGACCTTCAGTGTAAAAACAAAATGCTGTTAAACAAATATTAAAATATACTGTGTTTATGTTTGTACTTTGCTTTGAAAATTTTATGTGAAATGATTGAAATTGCTTAAAAAAATTAATAAAGTTAAAAATATTATTATTGTTATATTAGTATAACATTATATAAATATAATTGTTTAACAAACTGAAGAAACATTTGTAAATTTTTCCCTATTTGTGATAAATGTATAATAAAATACAGAAATTTCTAAATTAAAATTGACATTATAAAAAATTATCAGAAATATTTATATATAGACAAACAATTTTTTAAAAATAAATAAATATATATTTTACATAATGTTTACATATATATATATATATACATATATATATATATATATATATATATATATATATATATATATATATATATATATAGTCAAGGCAAGTTTATTTATATAGCACATTTCGTACACATTGGTAATTCAAAGTGCTTTTCATAAAATAAATTAAAATAATAATGAAGAAAAATTATATAAAAAAATAAGAAAAATAATTTAAAATGAATTTAAAGCAGTTAGAAAATGATTTAACATAAAATAAAATACAATAAAAAAACAGTGAAAATATAGTGCAATCAGTTCGGATTAATATATATTAATGTATATATATATATTGAATATATTAATTAATATATTAAAAATCACAAAAAAAACTTACTTAGAGGAAATAAATATTAAATATTTATAATAATTTATATCATTATACATTTAATAAACATTATAATAGAAATGTGATAAACAAATAACTTACTAAACATTATAGTATATAATAAAATATATATATTTTATAGTTCCATATTTTTCACTTTACTTTTTAATGGGAATTTGTAAAATTGTGACCAGTTATTTTGCATGAAATAAACAATGGCAGTATATTCAAATAGTGTTTGTTTTAATATTTTAATACCATGTTGTTTCTGTGTTTCATCACAGGACAGATTCAACACTAAACCGCACGAACAGACGATCTGATGATGTTTAATGCCTGCTCTTTGATCGTTGAACTGAATGAATCTGGAACAAATGAAAAGTGTGTGTTTGTGTGTTTTGATGTGTGTGTGACTGCTCTCAATCATTTGATGCTTTGTTTTCAAAAGCCTCCGATGCGTAACGTCTGTTTCACACACACACACACACACCGTCTGCGAGTTCACATCACACACGTCTGCAACGGACAACTAATACCACAAATACAACCTCCTCCAGATATAGTTTGACTTCACATACAAACACCGTTAAACTGAACAAATACACAGTGTGGAAATATTGACAGAACGGACAGGAGTTATAATTATATGCACCAAAAATGTATTCTTTCTCACGGTTGCATGATGGAGCGACACTCTTTCTTGAGAAGCAAAATGAAGTGACTTGAAGTGGATTCGTCTCACATTTATACTCAAACCAAGAAAAGAAAAAAACTATTTACTGTATGCATAAGTGTCAATTAGATTGAATTAAAGCAGATGGATGATGTGCATGACATGATTAATCCCGATAGTAATAGACAGGAGTGTTTTGATGACGTGTGTGCATGCAAATTATTGATTGATGAAAAAGCTAGAACTACTACGCAAAAGTTTTTTTTTTTCATTCTTTTGGCAGAATAATAATAATCACATAAAATCTAAATAATAGTAAAATTTGCTTTGTGCTTGAACCCCTCATGAATAAAAAAACTAATAAACTCCTCATAAAAAAAAAATGTATACAAACATATTTACATACATATATGTGCATGTGTGTATGTATGTAAAGATGTATGTGTGTGTGTATAGTAAAGTGCATTGGGTACGAGAGTCTGGGAGGACAGAAGAAATTAAAGAGCATTAATAAATCCAAACATACAATCATAAAGTGGATATTTCTACAATTTAACAATGCATTTGCATGTTTGCATGTTGATGTTGGTAATGCATGTAAACTGATTCTTATTTCTTAAGTATTTGAACGTTTTTCAGTATTTATTTATTGTTATTATTAATTTATTTAAATTGTGGTTTTCTGTTTTAATTGTTTGATTTTCTTCAATAAAAAAACTGTGTTTTTGAAAGCCCTTGTTTAGGTCAATAGAGAGAGAGAAAAATTAAAACAAAAAGACATGGATAGTTAGAAAGACTGTTTTTTTTATTTATTAATATTTAATTAAGTTATTTTTTCATTAATTTAACATTAGTTAATGTTGACATGATATGCAGCCAAACAAAATAATTAATCTCAAGTGTTTTTTCTGTTTTTATTTGAGTAAGATATTTATTTTAGTTGTACATTTTTATGATTTTATTAATTGCTAGCGAGTATTTTATTTTTGATGGGTTTTATTTTAAATTATTAATATTTTTTATTTAGCATTTTTATGATTTAATTAATCATAAGTATTTGATTTAGATTTTTTTTATTAAAAAAAATGAATTCTTTCTTTTACGTGCACATTTTCATGATTTAATTAATTTTAGGTTTTGATTTAGATTTTTTTAAATTCACAAATTAATTATTACTAACAACCAAACCAGATAGTGATCAATTTTTAAAAAGAATTAAAGATAATGTTTTAAAATATAAAACATAAATGTAGCCTATTATTATCTGATACTTCACCACAAAAAACTAATAAAATCTAGTTACCAAAAACCAAACCAGACGTTGATCCCAATCATTAAAACTAAAACTTAAACTAAAATTAAAACCATTAAAACATGTGACTTGAATAACATTTATTTATTTCAGCATTTTTCCAAGGCAATATTTTTCTATTTAATTTAGTTTAACTTGGTTAAAAAAAAAAATACAACTTGAAACTAAATAAATCAAAACTTAAAAATAATTATACTACTAACAATCACAAAAAAATAAAATAAATAAATTGATAATGTAAAATAAAAAATAAAAACTGATTTAAAATTTAAATATTAAATTAAATTATAATTTTAAAATATTTGATATAAAATATTAAATATATGTGGTGAAATTTTAATTACCAAAAAAAAAGGCTGTCATTTATGGGATAGATCTAATTGAATGTGAATAGACTCAAGGCATTTTTCAGTTTCTTAGTTTTCAACACGCTTATGAATAAGAGTAAAGGTGTGCATATCTTAAAATTTAAATATAGTAAAAATATAGTTATAATATAATATAGTAAAATATAGTATAATTATTATAGACTATAACATTTTTATATATGACGCATATTTTAAAATACAATACTCATTTAAAAACAAGAGTTTGTTTGCAAGAAACAGGGTTTCTTTACATTTTCAAAAATCATGATGCACAAAAAGCATGCACGTTTTTGCAAACAAACTCTTCAAATCTAATGTGCAAAGAGGTCAAATTGATTTAACTTTACAACAAAATGGAAAACTGTTTTAATTTTTTCCTTAAGGTCTTTCTCTTTGGGGTCTTTTAGATCAAAGAAATGCCTCAATCCGAACACAAATGTTTGTCTTCCGGACGGTTCTGTGTCTGGTCTCACCTGAAGCTCACACAGAGCTGTGAAGAGCGCAGATGAGGACCGTCAAACCCTGACCTTGCTTCTCCCTCCCGAAAACACAAGCACAAGACGCTCAGAGGAAGTCGCTGATCTGGTTTGTGGTGAAAGCTGCGTCTGTCTACACCTGGTTTCTGCTGCACACCTGCAGTGTGGGCCACTTTAGTTCAGTGAACCAATTGGAAATGATTCGAGCTTTGTGTCATGGTGCATTATTCTGCTGGAAGTATTCATCAGAGGATGGGTACATGGTGGTCATAAAGGGATGGACATGGTCAGAAACAATGCTCAGGTAGGCCGTGGCATTTAAACGATGCCCAATTAGCACTAAGGGTCCTAAAGTGTGCCAAGAAAACATCCCCCACACCAATACACCACCACCAGCAGCCTGCACAGTGGTAACAAGACATGATGGATCCATGTTCTCTCTGACTCTACCGTCTAAACGTCTCAACAGAAATCATCAGAGACTCATCAGACCAGGCAACATTTTCAGGCACAATCTTCGACTGTCCAATTTTGGTGAGCTCGTGCAAATTTTAGCCTCTTTATCCTATTTGTAGTAGAGATGAGTGGTACCCGGTGGGGTCTTGGTTGCTCAAGGTTGTGCGTGTTGTGGCTTCACAAATGCTTTGCTGCATACCTCGGTTGTAACTTTATCTGAGTCAAAGTTGCTCTTCTATCAGCTTGAATCAGTCGGCTCATTCTCCTCTGACCTCTAGCATCAACAAGGCATTTTCTCCAACAGGACTGTTGCATACTGGATGTTTTTCCCTTTTCACACCATTCTTTGTAAACCGTAGAAATAGTTTTGCGTGAAAATCCCAGTAACTGAGCAGATTGTGAAATACTCAGACCAACAACCATGCCACGCTCCAAATTGCTTAAATCACCTTTCTTTCTCGTTCTGACGTTCAGTTTGGAGTTCAGGAGATCGTCTTGACCAGGAACACACTCCTAAATGCATTGAAGCAACTATCATGTGATTGGTTGATCAGATAATTGCATTAATGAGAAATTGAACAGATGTTCCTAATAATCCTTTAGGTGAGTTTATATATATATTATATACGTATGTATAATTTTTTTTTATGATATAAGCATAAAAACATTATTTATACATTGTTAATTGATATTTTTTTTCCTGAAACATTTATCCAACTTTTTTTAAAAAATTTTTATACAAATTTTGTTACTAATGCAACGTTATATAGCAGGCACATTATTTATACATCGTTCATTTAACGTTTTAAATTTTTTTAATGTTACTAATAGAATGTTTGTCAAATTTATCTGGTCTTTAATAATGTTCTCAAAATGATTGCACAAAAGTGTTATTTATATGTTATTTTTTTCCTGAAAAGTTCAACTAATATTTTCTAAATGTTACTAATAAAACGTTCATCACATTTTCTGTTCTTTATTGTTCTCAGTACTTAAGAAAAACATAAATATCAACGTTTTGAAATGTTATTTAAAATGTTATTAATATGTTAGTCAACGGCTTCTGGTCTTTAATAATGTTTCTAAAAATTTTACACTGAAACATTATTTATGTTCATCTTTCCCATGAACCTTCATCTAACGCTTTTAAAATGTTACTCTTTGTTTCAAAACATTCAGATAACATTTAAAAGTAACATTCCCAAAATGTTTGCTAAATGATAAAAATGGAATGTTCACTTAGTGTTTGCAGAACCAGGAAGAATAAACGCTTTAAATTCCTTTTAAGAAACGGAATGTTTTGAAGTTTAGAGAACAATGGGAAAAAGTTCCAGGTCTTAACTGGAACATTCCCGAAACTGTGCACTATCCAACAAAAGGATGCAGGTAGTTTTTGGGACTGGTATCAGGCATTTCCAGTTGTGCATAAGTCAACATCGTCCTGTAAGTGTAACAACAGCAATTACAGCAATCAATCAGGCATTTGTAATAATGCAAATTGTTTATTTTGTATTACATTATATTTAAAAATTAGTACATATATATATATATATAATTATCTTATATTTTTAATGCATTCTGCTGTTTAATTCCAGTCTAAGCATCAGTTTATTTATCTGCACATATAATAAATCTAGAAGAATTATCAAAATGTTTAAAGTAGTGTTAGATAAATTAGGAATAGCATGTAGGTGCATAGGGTGTCTGCAAATAATTTATGAAAACATATATAGTATATATATATTTGAACTGATGCTAATGAAAAAACCCAGAAACTTACACTGAATGAGGGACTCGAGGCATATTTTGAGATCAAAATATCACAGAGATTTCATGAAGGACCAGGGGTGGATCTACCGGGGTGGCATAGAAAAAAAAAAGAAAAGAACAAAAAGAAAGCCTTGCCACCCCTGCTGCCACCCCAGTTGGCAGCAACGAATTAAAGAACTCCTGAAATGATTTAAATGATTTGCGATCCCCAAACTGACTCAAATGATTCGCGAACCCGCTCCGAACTCCCAAACTGACTCAAATGATTCACGAACCCGCTCCGAACTCCCAAACTGACTCAAATGATTTGCGACCCCGCTACGAACAGGCGGCAAGGAAGTCGACCGGAAGTTGAAGACGGCAGGGCGCAGCCATCTTGTAGCAGAACTTCACTTGCGTTAGCATTCCCATTGACTCCCATTCATTTTGGCGTCACTTTGACAGCAAATAACTTTACATCTGAGGCGTTTAAAGACTCCAGTTGTCCATTATTTATTTCTAAAGATACACAACAATGTATAAAGGGCTCCATTACCTTCTATGTTAGCTACATATGTAAAAATAGGCTAACGATTGCGTCATAACCACTCGACTCTCTGTCGCATTACCGTACAGACAGGAGGAGAAGTTCGCAGGCAATTAACTTAATATGGCGTGCTGGCGTTACATTTTAAAATACTATACAAAATAATTAATCAGAATACTTACTCCTGCTCACTCACGACAAAGAACTCCCCGCTCAAGCTCGCCGTCTCTGCAAGATTAACGATGGCAGTTTTCACGCACAGCTACTAGAAGATTTACATCTGGCAGACAGGTTGCTGACGTCATCAAGCTGAGTCTGCAGGTCAGAAACGGAAGTGGTAAAAAACACTAAAAATGGGCTTCACTTGTCTCAATTGAGTTCCAATGGGGTCGCTGTGTCCATTTCTTTTACTGTCTATGGCTACGAACTCCCGAACTGATTCAAATGATTCGCGATCCCAAAACTGACTCAAATGATTCGCGAACCCGCTTTGAACTCCCGAACTGATTCAAATGATTCGCGATCCCCAAACTGACTCAAATGATTCGCGAACCCGCTTTGAACTCCCAAATTGACTCAAATGATTCGCGATCCCCATAACTGACTCAAATGATTCGCGATCCCGCTCCGAACTCCCGAACTGATTCAAATGATTCGCGATCCCCAAACTGACTCAAATGATTCGCGAACCCGCTTTGAACTCCCAAATTGACTCAAATGATTCGCGATCCCCATAATTGACTCAAATGATTCGCGATCCCGCTCCGAACTCCCGAACTGATTCAAATGATTCGCGATCCCCAAACTGACTCAAATGATTCGCGAACCCGCTTTGAACTCCCGAACTGATTCAAATGATTCGCGAACCCGCTTTTGAACTCCCAAACTGACTCAAATGATTCGCTTTCCCCATAACTGACTCAAATGATTCGCGATCCCGCTACGAACTCCCAAACTGACTCAAATGATTCGCTTTCCCCATAACTGACTCAAATGATTCGCGATCCCCAAACTGACTCAAATGATTCGCGAACCCGCTTTGAACTCCCGAACTGATTCAAATGATTTGCGAACCCCAAACTCTAATAATTTACAAAGTATTAATATACTCTAATCTTTTTGTTGTTGTTGTTGTTGCTACAAAAACAGACTCAAGCCATCAATAGCCTTTAAAATGGCTTAAAATGCATTATATATATAAAATAATGAGGCAATAATGATTGGTTAATAATAACATTGTTAAAATACATAATGTAGGCAAATACAAAATAATCAATCTATGTACAAGTTATTACAAATGCCCTGTGATTGCTGCTGTTACACTTACAGGACGATCAAACCCTTGTTTAGGCAACTGACCAAACATTTAATTCATATTCACTTAATCTTTCATTTTTGGACACCTTTTTGCTATAGATGACAGGCTTTATAGTTTCTTCAACAAAAAAATGTGCATATCACAACCCTTACGAAAATAAACCATGGTTTTATCATAGTAAAACTGCTTAATTTCCTTTTGCATGATTTCTGAATGCTTGAGACTATAAAATAAATTAGAGTCATAATAAAGTTATAGCCACAGGTAAATGTCGAGAGCTACAATTGTGATTTGTAAATAATACAATTTATTCATTTAGTTTTTTATTTGATTAAAGTTCTATTTTCACCCCTATACTAGGTGTTTTTTTCTTCATCATATTTGAGGAAGTGGGGCACAACAATAAATCCTGCTTATGGGAACCCTTAAGGTGTTGTTATACACGTCTCTGGGAATGTGTGCTCTACTACACACACACACACACACACACACACACACACACACTGAAGTACGCTTGGTGTTTTCAGCTCTTCACTATATTAACACATGATGAATGCTACACATGTGCACGTCAGCGCGCTATGAGAGGATTTCACCTTTTCATTTGATAAAACTATCGGCATTCATTCGTATCGTATACACAGACTGACAGAAACAACAATGTCTTTACAACAACCTGTCAAAATAAAATCTCGGTATAACTTGAAGAAACTCAAACAGAAATATAGTACTATTCTACAGAAGAGTATGCTAATACTTCCTATTAGCTAATAATAATAGTTCATTAAAAAACACAGAAACTCTGTCTACAACTCACCAAAATAAAAAAAATAAAAAATAAATAAAAGTCTGGTCTAATTCAAAGAAATTCTGTAAGAAATTGCTTATTAAAATATACTTAAAAAAAGATCTACTAAAACATTATTTTAAAGGAATATCACACAAGTTTTCATAGAAGTTTTAATTTAAGCTTGCCAAAACAATAACACTATATTTTTCAAAAACAATTTCTAAAAGTACATTTGTATTTGTGCCTAAAATGTTTATTTATTATTATTTTCAGCTAATAAAACCTTGCCAACATCTGCCATATATTGCCACCCCTCAAAAATTCCTGCCCCCTTCTCACCACCCCATCAATATTTTTCTAGATCCTCCCCTGTGAAGGACTCATTTGACTCATAGCATCCACATAACAACGTCCTGGAAACCAATCAAATCTTTATATTACCAACGAGTTTCGCACGATCAGTAACCACTTACTACTTTTTGTTTTACTCTCTTAGCGAAATCTAAACATTAACGTTACCTGACAGAACTCTGAAATAAATGTTGCGTTTTTTAGCCAATCATGATGCGTGTTCACGTTTATCGCGAGCCGGTTGGTTGACGTGTCATTGCAGGGCGGAGTTAGAGAAAGAGGGGTGTGGTTAAAGTACTTTATTTATTTTTTAACAGATATTCTATTGGTTCTAATCAGGTTCTAATGAATAAGTTCGCGTGGTGATCAAAATTTTTGTTTTTAAAAATATGTACTATATTTTAATTTGTTAATTTTTTTTTAATATTTTGTATTTTTAGCAGATTTTATCACACTAAAATATTATTACAGAATTCTTTTTTTTTTTTACATGGCAAGAGCTTAAGTCAAAAAAAAAAAAAGACATACAGTACAATTTTTAGTTAAAAAAAATACCAAAACACAGATAGTTAAGTCAGTTTGTACATTTCTCTGAGAGAATGAAAGGCAGAAGTCAAATGCATTAAATGTATTTTATTAAAATATAAAAAACAAAAAAACAAATGCATATGTATAAACCAAGATAAATATGCATATGCAGTATAAACATACTGTTTATATTCAAATCGTTTTTATTTTTAAACATAAAGGATATTTTAGCATTCAAACAGTGGTGATATTTCCTCGTTCAGTCCATGGCACTTTTTTCAGAAAAGCTACAGAGCAGCACTGTTCACCTGAGAAAAAATACTTGAAGAGACGCCGTCGCACAAAACCACATCTGAGGGGCTAATCTGATCTAAATTACACGATATGGTCATTTTAAATATTATGGGGTCGTTCCTTCTATGCAGTATATTTAATGACCCCATTCATACATGACTGAATATACTGGATAAAATCTTAAAGATGGAAATCAAATTAGTTTTCTTTATTGCAATTGGTTTGATTGCTGTTTTTTTTTTCTGGGTCTCTAATTGAAATGTTTCAAATTAAATATGTATGTATAAGCTACCAAGGAAAAGCCTGGTATAATATATATGAAATGATGTTAAAAATTCAGCTTTGATCACAGAAATAAATTAAGTTTTACAATATATTACAATAGTAAATAGCTATTTTAAATGGTAATAATATTTCACAATATTACCGTTTTTACCGTATCAAATAAATGCAGCCTTGGTGAGGAGAAGAGGCTTCTTTCAAAAACATTAAAAAAATTAATTATTCCAAAACTTTGACTGCAAATGAGTGTGTGTGTGTGTGTTTTAATGATAATTGATTTATATTTATATTCTAGCATCCTCAATATCGTTTTGCTCTTTTTAAAATCATGTTTCATGCTGTTTGTTGATCAAATCATTCCAACACACTTGATAAACTTGTCGCCACCTACTGGAGAAACACTGTAATCGACACAAATGTTATTTAAAGGTGATTTTGATTGCAACTATAGACATCAATGTTTATATCCGAGCTATAAAGTTTCATCCCAGTATTTCTGTGTTAATATGCGTGACTTTAAGACAAGAAAATAATTCTTTGTGTTTAAAAAGACGTTTGTAAAACGGATAGATATGCATGCTTTCTGTGTCGAATGCAGTTTGAATGTTCCATTATGACATTTTCAAAGATTTATCGTTGCGTGTGAGTTTGAATCGAGATTTCTATCTTTTAACGATTAATCGTTAGGTGTGCGATGTTAAATTGATTCGTGCATCGATTTTCTGAATGCATCGCGATTCTCTCTTGAGTCTTTTCAGTTTTGAACAGCAGATGGCGCTGCATGCTTTAGAAACAGACATACTCTGCTCGTTTACAAATCCTTACACACATTCAAACCTAAAATAATCATTCATACAATTCGAAAAGGTTGAAGCGAATGTAAACACAGTGGGTTTATATTAATCTCGCGTGATAAAAGCATTCTGAGACGATGTGAAATTACACACACAAGCGTTCTTCTTCATTAGCATTTGAGAGCGCAGATTAAAACTAGAGTAGAGCGCCATCTGCTGTTAAAAACTGTGCTCAGAATAGATTCCAGAGAGAATCTCGCGATGCATTCGGAAAATCTCAGAATCGACGCATCATTAAAGTTGTTCAAATTAAGTTCTTAGCAATGCTTTTGCAAAGTTTTGATATATTTACAATACGGAATTTACAAAAATATATTTAACGATTTTTGGCATAAAAGAAAAATCCACAATGTTTGGCTATTGCTAAAAAAGCATCACGTCTGATGGTAGTGGTGGTAGTGGTGATGATGATGGTGTTCGTGATGATGATGGTGTTCGTGTCGCTGAACGCTGTGTTCGCTGACGGGCGAGGGCTGCTGTGTTTGGGTGTGTTTGGAGGGCGACAGCGCCTGTTCTCTGGCTCTGGCTCTCGATCTCTTGCTGTGGCTGTGCTGGAGACCCGTGGAGGGCTGGAGATGGCTCTGCTGGGAGAGATGGTACACATCCGCTGGATAGAAGCTGTGGCACTTGCTGGTTCTGGCCACAGACTGGCCGCCTCTGGAAGGGCCCTTGGGGGATCTGATGGACTGGGGCCCGCCTCGCATGCGGTGATCCGGGGTCACGCAGGGGTCAGAGAGGACCTGAGACCGCCGCTGATGAGCGTGTGTCTCGGGCTCATGGGAACGAGAACGGCTCTGATCGTGTGAAGACTGTGACGGCTGCTCTTGCTGGACCCCAGGAGGAGAGGAACCTTAATGAGGGAGGAAATTGAAGAGTATATATGATATATTTCACAAAAGGATTCAAAAATCAAGAAATTAAATTTTATAAGGAGTCAGAATAATTATCAAAATTACAGAAAATATATTTTATAAAGCATTAGAATGATTATTAAAATTAAAGAAAATATAATTTAAAAAAATGTTTTCTATACTTATTTATACTACATTTAATAGTTCTATATCATAAACAGTCAGCAGAGTAATAACAATTAAGGAAAATATATCTTATATAAGGTTGGAAACATTAAAAAAAAAATAAGGATTTGTATTTTATAAGGGGTTAGAATAATTATGGAAAATGCATTTTATAAATAATCAGCACAATTATTAAAACTAAGGTAATTACATAAAAAAGGAGTTCTATATTATAAACAGTCATCACAATAATCAGAATTAATGAAAATATATTTTACAAAAGGTTGGCAACATGAACAAAAATTATTTTATATATCATATCATATTTTATTAAGGGTCAGAACAATAATTGAAATTAAGGAATTATATTTAATAAAATGTAGGAAAAATTACCTAAACATTAAGGAATTATATTTTATATATATATATATTATATATATATTTTATATAATGTGTGCTCTACTACACACACACACACACACACACACACACACACACACACACTGAAGCATGCGTGGTGTTTTCAGCTCTTCACTATATTAACACATGATGAATGCTACACATGTGCACGTCAGCGCGCTATGAGAGGATTTCACCATTTCATTTGATAAAACTATCGTCATTCTTTCAGTACACAGACTGACAGAAACGACAATGTCTTTCTAAAAGTACATTTGTATTTGTGCCTATAATTTAAAATCTTATATGAACTGTTTCAAATGCAAGACATTGATTGCATGAGTTTAAGTTTGTAAATGATAGCTGTGTCCTTTTGTAGTGTGCACATATATTTATCATCAAACTGTGATAACTGTGAATAAATTCAGTAGATATACGTCTGCCATATGTTACCACCCCTCAAAAATTCCTGCCCCCTTCTCGCCACCCCATCAATATTTTTCTAGATCCGCCCCTGTTTCTATGTGAAGTTTCTGTGAGACACACACACACACACACACACGTTCAGACGAGTCTTACTGTCGAATCTGGAGCTGTAGTTCTCTATCCCGGCCAGATCCAGGTAATGGTTTCGTCTCTCTGTGTTCTCGTCCACACAGTAGTGATTCTGACCTCTGTGAGAAACACACATCATGTCACATGTGGACATACAAACGCTGGTTACATGACACACACACACACACACACACACACACACACACTAGTCGCTCACCTGATGTGTGTGTCCTCTGCGTGAACCGACTCGATGCGACTCAAGCGATTGTCTGAACCCGGAGCAAACAGAGTTCAGAAGTTAGGCACAAAACCAAGAACAGTTCTGAGTGTTTGTGTGTGTGTGTGTGTGAGTGTGTGTCTCTGTCTCTGTCTCTGTCTCTCTCTCTCTCTCTCTCTCTGTGTGTGTGTGTGTGTGTGAGTGTGAGTGTGTGTGTGTGGGTGTGAGTGTGAGTGTGTGTGTGTGGGTGTGTGTGTCTCTGTCTCTGTCTCTGTCTCTCTCTCTCTCTCTCTCTCTCTGTGTGTGTGTGTATGAGTGTGTGTGAGTGTGAGTGTGTGGGTGTGTGTGTGTGTGTGTGTGTGTGTCTCTGTCTCTGTCTCTGTCTCTGTCTCTGTCTCTCTCTCTCTGTGTCTCCGTGTGTGTGTGTGTGTGTGTGTGTGTGTGTGTGTGTGTGTGTGTGTATGAGAAGGATACGCACCGGTCGTGGTGTGTGTGGTGTCTCTCCGGTGAGCTCTGTGTTCAGGAGTCACCGTCAGCTTCACTCGGAGCGTCTTCTGTTTGCCGTGACTCGAGTGATTGACCGAGGTGTCCACCACGTCATAGATAGTGTGCATCAAACTGGACATGTCCTAAACACACACACACACACACATGAACACATTCTGATGTGTTTCACTGAAGGGAATGAAGGTCAGGTGTGTGTACAGATGTCAGTATTTACCTCTTTTGTGACTCTTCCGCTGTTGTCGAAGTCATAGAGCGTGAAGACCCACTCCTGCCTGTTCTCATCAACCAGAGACACGTTACACTCCAGATCCTGACACACACACACACACACACACACACACACACACACACACACGCAGTTACACACCTGACCAGCAGGAGCACCCCAATGACTGCCAATGTCAAACAAATCTTTTTTTTTTTTTTGCCAACTATGGTTATACATTTTTTTGTTAATTTGAATAAAGCTGAAATAAAATAAAATCTAAACTTTAAATGAATGAAAAGTTCCAAGAAATCTCTGTGTGGCATTTTGTGGAGAAATAAACATTAGAAATTCCTGATGAAATGAAAATATACACTAATTATACACTGAATGATACCACGGATTATCACCGTTTTCATTTTAATTTAAGTTTATGAATGTATTTAGTAGGAATCTGTGTGTTCAAGTTAATATAATGAATGAAATATAAATAAAATGTGAAATAAACTAAAATTTAAAAATGAAAAATACAAATTCTTAAAAAGTGCCCCACGAATAAATTATCAATAAATAAATATAAATTGTAGAAAATTTTATTTAGCTGATGTTTGTTATGACCTTTCTGTAATTGCTACAGAATGTGAAAATTTTAATTTTAATTAAAATAAAAACAACTTCAAAAGGGACCCCTTGAATAATGTATTAATAAATAAATAAAAGCTTTGTTGAGAACTTACATCGAGACTGATGCGTTTCTTTCCTTTGCAGGTTTCCTTCAGCGCTTCTCTCTCTCCGTCTTCAGACGACAGAAAACTCTCACGTCCTTCAGCCTTTTCTGGAGGCAGAGACACTACACACACACACACACACACACACACACACACACACACACACACACACACACACACACACAGAGAGAGAGAGAGAGAGTAAAGTAAGTACACTACTAAGAGCAGTAGTGTCCAAAAAAGAAGTGTCATGCAGTATCTGTAGTATATTAAATATAAAACAAATATATTTATTTTTACATTTATGTTTATAAGTTCTGTTTTCAGTAAATAATATAATATACTATTATCAGATAAAGGAATAAAGTATTTATATACTACTGTAGTATTTATTAATATTTTTAATTACATTTTATTTTGATATTTTCAGTTTTCAGTATTTAATTAAATATAATATTTTTTATATATTTACATATAAAACTAATATAATTATTTTTACAGTCTATGTTCAGGTTTTAGTAAGTAATATAATATAATATCATCAAATAAAGCAATTAAATTCAATTTCAATGTTATTTTAGTATTTATATATTACTGAAGCATTTATTAATATTTTGAATTAGCTTTATTTTTATTTTCAGTTTTCAGTATTTAATTCAATATTATATTTTTTATTTATTTACATAGAAAACTAATATATTTATTTTTTACATGTTTAGTAATAAACAATTTCATATAAAATCATCAAATGAAGCAATTAAATTCAATTTAAATGTTATTTTAGTATTTACATACTAAGATAGTATTTATTAATATTTTGAATTAGCTTTTTACATTTTTTTGTCTTCAGCATTTAATTAAATATAATATTTGTATTTATTTACATAAAAAACTAATATATTTATTTTGTATATGTTTAGTTTTCAGTAAATAATTTTTTATATATCATAACAAATTTTTATATGTAAATATAGGAAAATATCAAAATAAAAGCTAATTCAAAATATTAATAAATAATACAGCAGCATATAAATATTAAAATAACACTGAAATGGAATTAAATTGCTTTATTTGATGATATTTTATGATATTATTAACTGAAAACAGAACATACAATTTTTTATATATTAGCTTTTATTTTATATTTTCAGCTTTTAGTAAATTATTGTACATATTTTATATTTATACATTTTAATATCTTGAACGAGATTATATTTTATATTTCCAGTTTGTATTTTTATTTTAGTTTGAGGTTTAGAATTTTTTTTATGTGCTTTTGTGCATTGTTTCTTATATTTCTATTTATTTCTAAATAGGCTTGTTTTCTGCAATTTCTCAGAAAACAAGGCTTCTTAACCTTAACCTTCATTATCCGCATCTTAAAATCAATGCATCTCAGTTTTTAAGAAAAACAGGGCTCAAATCCAGATGTTGTGTGTCTGTCCTCACCCTCTAGAGGGCAGCGATGTCCATCCTTCAGCTCCTGGAGGAGAAACATGGGAGAAAAAAACACAAGAGGAGGTGTTTTTAGTTTAATATACAGCTCAGAAACCACAGGAAAAGCAAACACCTCCATCTGAAGCATTTCCTCCTCAGGGACGCCGAAACGATGACGGCGTCACATACGATTAAATCTACCGAGAAACCCCTTCCAACTTCAACCCAAAATCACACAGAAACAAGATATTTTCTCAAAGAGACGAGATCTGATGTTTCTCTATTATCATGTTATTTTTTATACTTTACACAGGAGGAGCATTGTGGGGCTTTATTGCTAAAAGAGGTAAATAAATCCATATGCCTGAGATCTGTCATAAACAGCATCAGGAACAGACTAATAACTGAACAGTCGGAAAACTACCTTAAAAACAACTGTTAGTTCATCTTAAAACACCAAAAACCATCCCGAAGCCACTGCGGATTAGAAATAGTCAATATTAGCAATGTAGAAGTAGATTTTAAGCCTCTTCTGCTCACAGTGGATGCATTTATTTGGTTAAAAATAATGCAAAAACATAAAAAAAACTGAAATAATATTACAATTTCAAAACCTGTTTTCTAAGTGAATCTGTGTTAAAGTGTAATTTATTTCTGCGATGCTCCGCTGTATTTTCAGCATCATTCCTCCAGTCTTCAGTGTCACATGATCTTCAGAAATCATGAAAATATGATGAGAAATCTTTCTGATTATAGAACGTTCAAAAGAGAAGTATTTATTTGAAATAGAAATATTCTGTCACATTAGAAATGTCTTTACTCTCACTTTTGATCAATTTAATGCATCTTTGATAATAAAAGTGTTCATTTATTTTTATTAACCCCCATGTTAACATTCGTGTAAAATTATTTACATTTCTTAATTTGTAATTTATAAACATCAATCATCTTTTAATTTTTATTTGAAAATACTTCATTTCTTTCTAACATCTACAAAACCCATTTTTAACACCTTTTACTCGTTTGTAATAATTGGAATAAAAAGTCTTTTTTTTCTGTAATTTAAACACAAATAAATTTTCACTTATACATTTTTAATTTATACATTTACACACATACGTATTTTTTGTTGTTGTAATAATTTGTTGACATTAAAATTAAGCAAGACGTTATATCACAATGTCAAATTTAAAAAGATTTAAACATAAGATAAGATTTTTATACCACAGTTTTAACATTCTGCAACACACTCTGTCAGTCAGGCAATCGACCAATGAGAAGCTCCGAGAGGCGGGGCCAGATGTGTCTTCTACAATCCAATTAGCTGTATTGATTTCAGACGGATCTGCTTCCCAGAATGCAACACTGTGATGATTTCCAGCAGCAGGACGGCCATGTTTCTTTAAAGTCACATGTCTGTGAACTCATTACCACCCAGCGCAACACATGCTTCACAGATCTGACCGCCCTCTGCATTTTAAAGACTAACACATGCTATTTTACCCATAATGCCTTCAGCCACGGAGGTCCTTTTCAAGCAGCAATGTGTGGGCCATATGCTTCATTAAGACAGAGCTGGTTCCCATCCACAGCTGAAGAAAACTCAGGCCCTGGTTTCTTTATCGTCTCAAACTCTCATGAGAGATTGGAAGTATATATAAACAAAAAGTTTGTAAGATGTTAATAAATGGAGTCTCTTATGCTCATCAAGGGTGTATTGATTTGATCCAGAATACAGTAAAAAATATAGAAATATTGTGAAATATTATTTCAGTTTCTAATAGTGGTTTCCTATTTTAATGCACTTTAAAATATAATTTATTTCCGTGATGCAGTGCCGAATTACTTCAGTATTTACTGTCACAGGATTCTTCAGAAATCATTTAATATGCTGAATTATCAATTTTTGCTGCTTCATATTTAAAAAAAAAAAAATTAAACATCAACAGCATTTATTAAAAAATCATATTCTAACAATACAAGCCTTTACTGTCACTTTTTACTGAAAAAAGTGTTACTTTCTTTCAAAAACAGAAAGACTGTACTGAACCCAAACGTTTCACAAGTAGTCTATAATGTTACAAAATATTTAGATTTTAAATAAATGCTGTTCTTTTGTAACTTTTTATTCATCAAAGAATCATGAAAAACTATCACAGGTTCCAAAAAAATATGAAACAGCAAAAACTGATTTCACTATCAGCAGATCAGAATGATTTCTGAAGATCACGTGACACTGAAGACTGGAGGAATGATGCTGAAAATACAACTTTGATCACAGAAATAAATTACAGTTTAAGAGATATCCACACAGAAACAGCTATATTACATTGTAATAACATTTTACAATTTTACCTTATTTTTGTGAAATAAATGAATATTGCTGAGCTTTCAAAAATCTTTTGAGCAGTAGTGTATGCATGTGTTGCAAGTGTATGACAGACAGTAGCTGACGTTCATCTGGCTGAGTAAAGTCCATCCAGACCGGACTCAGATCCAGCGGTCAGCTCCGTGTCAAAGCATCCACAGCATCTCACTAATGTTGTAATCTCTGCTTTGGTCTTGGCTTCTAGCTAACAAAAAAAAAAAAAAAATACACTGGAGACCCTCACTTCCAAGAATCGGTCAGATCCAGTGTTCACTGAACACACTGGAAAGAAAACTGGTGTAAATGTGCATAACAGCACGCTGTAACCATTTATGCTGCAATAGGATAGATACGATTCAACAATGATTAAAAAACGAGATTAAAACGATTGTAAAATAGCATTCGAGCATGCATACAAAATCATAGAAAGGAAAAGTTAAGCAATCAAAGACTCTATTAAAAAAAGGTTCATCTGTCTCTCTTGTGATATTTGATTGTTTCGGGGCGTGTGGTGATCAACAGCAAGGTACCAGCGTGCCACAGACGTCCGAAAGCTTTTACAGTCCAGCACATGGAGACTTTTCCCCCTGAGGTCAGATGTGAGGCACAGTATTTCTTGGCAGGACATGAAGGCCTCAGAAACAACAGCTGTGAAGCGAGTCTGTTCGCTCATCTGCGTCAGAGCCTCGGCCAGACGTCTGAAGTTCCCCAGGCCTGTAAATCACAGAACATCTCCTGGACTCGTCCAAAGCTCCCTTCCGCTGGAATACAGACGACCCGATCGACTATTTCAGCTAGTTCATTACCGCTCTTATCTGCTTCCTCTGGAAGTGCAACATGCTGATGTTTATCTGCTGGAGACAATTAGACTCACTTCATCAAAGCCACTGCAGAACGAGCTACAGGCCAAAAGCTTCTGGTGTCCAGATTCATGAGGAAGTCACTGAGAATGACTTGTCGTCAGTTATGAGATAAAAACTGAGATTTATGAGATATGAGGTTATTCAAATACTGAGCCAAAATTATTTCAGAATTAAAAGGTTGATATTATGATATAAACTGAACTTTGTTAATGTCAATTATAAGAAAAAAAGCTGAAATTATTAAAAAGAAAGCATAAAATATGAGATACTAAATCATAATTATGAGATAAAAAGGTAGGAATGATGATATAAAATTCCAAACATACTAATACACTAATTGATCATTATAAAAAAAAGGTTCTAAAAATTCATAAATATGACTGGTCAAAATTATTAGATACGGAGTCATATTTATGAGATAAAAATAAATGATGACATAAAATGATAACTATGAGATACTAAATCATAATTATGAAATAAAAAGGTCAAAATGATGTTATAATTATAAGAGAAAGTTGAAACTATAATATGTAAAGTCAGTAATACAGTATGATGAACAATATGAAAGGTTAAAATTATGAGATACTAAATCATAATTATGAGGTTGCAATCAAAATTATGACAAAAAGCTGAAATTAAGAAACTAAGTTGTTACTGTGATATACAACTCAATATTATGTCATAATTATAAGATAAAAGTTGAAAAAATATATAAAATGTCATGTGAGAGATCAAAATGATTAGATACTAATGCATAATTATGAGATTTATGAGATACTATAATATGAAAAGTCAATAATATGACAGGTCAAAATTATGAGATTAAATGTAGAAATTGTGGCATAAAATGTACTAAGACTATAACTGATAACTATGAGATACGAAGGCAAACTTATGGCATACTAAATCATAATTATGAAAAAGGCCCAAATTGTGTCATTATTATGAGATAAAAAGGCAAAATTGAGTCATAATTATGAGATAAAAAGGCAAAATTGTGTCATAATTATGAGATAAAAAGGCCAAAATTGTGTCATAATTATGAGCTAAATAGGCCAAAATTGTGTCATAATTATGAGATTAAAAGACAAAATTGTGCCATAATTATGAGATAAAAAGGCCAAAATTGTGTCATAATTATGAGATAAAAAGGCCAAAATTGTGTCATAATTATGAGCTAAATAGGCCAAAATTGTGTCATAATTATGAGATAAAAAGGCCAAAATTGTGTCATAATTATGAGATAAATAGGCCAAAATTGTGTCATAATTATGAGATAAATAGGCCAAAATTGTGTCATAATTATGAGATAAAAAGGCCAAAATTGTGTCATAATTATGAGATAAAAAGGCCAAAATTGTGTCATAATTATGAGATAAAAAGGCCAAAATTGTGTCATAATTATGAGATAAAAAGGCCAAAATTGTGTCATAATTATGAGATAAAAAGGCCAAAATTGTGTCATAATTATGAGATAAAAAGGCCAAAATTGTGTCATAATAATGAGATAAAAAGGCCAAAATTGTGTCATAATTATGAGATAAATAGGCCAAAATTGTGTCATAATTATGAGATAAAAAGGCCAAAATTGTGTCATAATTATGAGATAAAAAGGCCAAAATTGTGTCATAATTATGAGATAAAAAATTGAAATTGTGACATAAAATGTACTTAGACTAACTGCTAACTATGAGATACAAAGGCTAACTTAGTGCATACTAAATCCTTGTTATGAGATAAAAATCCTGTGTGCACTCTCACACTACTAAGTGTTATCTCTCCAGACTCTCATCTCTTCAGCACACACTGCGCACGCTTCTCCCATCGGGCTTGCATCCAACATGTGAAGTTCCTCGAGGCCTTGAGATCACTCAGGGGTCACCGGGAGGTCAACCACAACTCCGCTCCTAAATATACAGCCCTGCTCCACCACAGGAAGTTAAGGCGTCTGGAGACGGGACACATCGAATGGAGCGGAGCTGGTGTTAACAGCACACGGATGGATCAACAAAATGAAACGCGTCGCAGGAATATAAACACAGTGCAAGGAAGGGACTGTGTGTGGATGTGTATAAACACCTCATTGTTCCCGTGGCTTCCTGATATCATAAAGGTGAAGGTTCATCTCGTCCATCACCTGTTTATGAATATCAGCGGCGCGAAGAAACTGTGAATCTCTAGCTGTAAAAACAACAAACTACAATATTTAGAATATATTCCCTAGTAAAAATAAATACACTTATACAAGTAAACTATATATAGTAAACTGGTATACTTAAAGTCTGCTAAACTAATTTTGTACTTGATGCACTTTAATTGTGCAGAAGTAGTGCTAAAGCAACTAAAGATATACTGAAATACATTTGATTGTGCTAAAGTGGAACTATTGCAGTATACTTCAGGTACACTTTAAATATTTTGCATTTAAAGACATCATTCAATCCTCATCAAAAGTGACATTAAAACACATTTTAGTCTTGATAAGAAATGTGCATTGTGTGTCGGATTATCTGTCAGTAAGAGATTTGAACTTTACTTAGTATGAAATAAATGCATTTTTAATTATATTACTTTTTTTACTAGGGTAACCATCAAATAATTAACTTTATTTTCTGCATTTAAATAGAACAATATGCATGTGATGGCATTGTCATTTATATGAGTCTAAACAGGGTGAACACCTCGCAGAGATTCAGATTAATCAGTGAATCTTTTTTAAGCCAGTCCACTGAAATGAACCATCCGTAAAAACAGATTCACAAAAATATTCATAAAGAAATTAATAGAATAATTAATAAATTAAAACATTAAAGATATAATAAAATATTAATACGATAACATTAAAATAAATAAAATAAAAAACACCACAAAATAAAATAATACATAAAATGAAATACAAAAATAAAAACAAAACAATAATAAAAATTAAATATTAAATATTACCATAAATTATAATAAATGCAACATAAAAAATGAATTAATTAAAAATAAATAAATTAAAATTAAAATTAAAATAAAATACTAAATAAAATAATACATAAAATGAAATACAAAAATAAAAACAAAACAAGAATAAAATTAAATATTAAATATTACCATAAATTATAATAAATGCACCATGAAAAAATTAATTAATTAAAAATAAATAAATAAAAATAATAATAATAAATAAAATAAAATACAAAATAAAATAATACATAAAATGAAATACAAAAATAAAAAAACAAGAACAAAATTAAATATTAAATATTACCATAAATTATAATAAATGCAACACACAAAAAAAAAATAATCAAAAATAAATTAATAAAAATAAAAATAAAAATACAATAAAATACAAAATAAAATAAAACATAAAATGAAATACAAAAATAAAAACAAAACAAGAATAAAATTAAATATTAAATATTGCCATAAATTATTATAAATGCACCATGAAAAAAATAATTAATTACAAATAAATGAATAATAAATAAAATAAAATAAAATAAAATAAAATAAAATAAAATAAAATAAAATAAAATAAAATAAAATAAAAGTTTTATCTTACACATGTCTGCTTGCCAGGTAAATGTCTAAAGAATATGGGATATTTTGATGCTCTATGACTAAAACGTTAGTTCTGTTCTTCAGTGGAGGAGGAGCACAGCTGTCTGCAGCAGACACACACAGATCAAACGTCTCCTGCTTCCCTGTAACTCACAACACATTTCCAGAGATATTTACTATAAAACACAAGACCGAGACAAAAGTGAGACTAAACCCAGCGGTCTGCAGCACACGCAGACAACATCCAAACGCAGGAAATTATGAGAGACTGAACTAGAACAAACTCAACAGAATTTGACATTAAACATTACACAGCTAATGATGTGACACTTTAATAAGCACTGGAAATATATTATATACACAAGATAATATTTTATCTATGTCTATATTTATAAAAAAATATTGTAATAATGTTTACATACAACTTTGATGATTTGTTTGACTGAGCTCATCATTAAAATTCTGAAAAGAAATTGTAAAATTTGGTAAATGTACACAAACACACACACACACACTTATTAATTTACATATATACATATATATTGACGTATAATGTAAATATACGATCTAAATGTACTTATATAATAATATTTACTATTTTATTTATATTATATATATATATATATATATATATAAATACACACACAATGGATTTGTCAGATTAAAATTACAAAAATAAAATCATATCAAACATGATTCTGACATTTGAGCACAATATATGTACTTTATATATTTATGTCAATAAATACATATAAATTATTATAAACATATAGATAGATAGAATTAATTAATTATATATTATATAAATGATGTTAATTTATACTATATAATTTAACTATTATTATATTTTTAGTACATTAATTTATATTGTTATTATATTATTAGTATTATTTATATATTATTAAATAAATAATTATATTATTAGTATTATATATATATATATTTATATATATATATATATATATATATATATTTTTTTTTTTCCTTTTTTTTTTTCCTTTTTTTTTTTTATGTGATGAAAATAAAATACAAAATATGCAAACTACAGAACTGCACACTTCACCTGAAGACGTTCTAGGACACCACTGGGTAGAGCTGGCACCTAAACAATGAGCTCCAGTGAAATGACGTGACGTTTGAGGAGAAACAGGAAGACTGAGCATCTCCCGAACATGTAAAGCTGAGGAATGAGCGCGGGGTGAAGAGTTCAGAGATACAGATACCATCAGCCAGACCCGTATCAACATACAGGAGAAGAGCTGTGCTACAAGAGCTGGAGAAACCGTCCAATGCATCCTGAAAAACTCCTACAACTACGTCTGCAAACTGAACAAGTTTACCACGCATCGCCTCTGAAACAATGCCCATTTATATATATACAGTACAGACCAAAAGTTTGGAAACTATTTTTAATGTTTTTGAAAGAAGTTTCTTCTGCTCATCAAGCCTGCATTTATTTGATCAAAAATACAGGAAAAACAGTAATATTGTGATATATTATTACAATTTTTAAAAATAGTTTTCTATTTGAATATACTTAAATAAATAATTTATTCCTGTGATGCAAAGATGAATTTTCAGCATCATTCCTCCATCCTTCAGTGTCACATGTAACATCAGTCGATCACATGATCATTTAGAAATCATTCTAATATTCTGATTTATTATGAGTGTTGGAAACACTTCTGCTGTCTAATATATTTGATCAATAAAAGGTTAAAAAGAACTGCATTTATTCAAAATAAATAAATAAATTCTAATAATATATTTTCTTTACTATCACTTTTTATCAATTTAAGACATCCTTGCTGAATAAAAGTATTGATTTTATTTAAAAAAAAAAGAAAGAAAAAAAATTACTGACCCCAAATTGCTGACCAGTAGTGTATATTGTTATTACAAAATATTTATATTTTAAAACATATATTCCTTTTTTTTTTCTTTTTTCTTTTCCTTTTTATTCATCAAAGTATCCTAAAAAAGTATCACATGTTCTGAACAAATATTAAGCAGCAGAACTGTTTCCATCTTTGATAATGAATCATCATATTAGAATGATTTCTAAAGGATCATGTGATAATGATCCTAAAAATTCAGCTTTGCATCACAGAAATAAATGATCATTTAAAGTATAATACATTTAAAAACAATTATTTTAAATTGAAATAATATATCACAATATTACATTTTTTTTTCTGTATTTTTGATCAAATAAATGCAGGCTTGATGAGCAGAAGAAACTTCTTTCAAAAACATTAACAATAGTAATGTTTCCAAACTTTTGATCTGTGCTGTACCTATATATATACATACACATACAATTAGTGAATCAAAACACCAAACACACTGACTGACTGAAATCAATCTTATTTCTCAAAGATAGCAGCACCGCTTTATTTACTGTGTCTGTGCTTCAGAAACAGTCAAATCACATTTTGTTGGAGCCTTGATTTCAAAGACCAACCCGAGCGCTTCTCTTCAAACGTGGGACGGCATCAACCCCAAAGTGCCTCGTGAAAGATAATGATTTAAAGATTAGATTCCTGCAGCAGAGCCACATCTGGAAGTGGCTTTAGATGGAGCGGCGCGTCCAACTAACAAAAGCCCATTCGCAGCTATTCCCGATCCGAGAGGAATTCTGCTCCGACTGCAGCCCCAACCCTTTGTGTTTCGACAGCTAACCACTTTCAGATGTGGCCGTGTAGTTTTATGGCTTGAATAATAGCGATAGCTACACATGTGTGAGCAGGAGGTCCAGAGCGGGGAGGAACATCTGCTTCCATTCACTCCTGCTCTTCTGACGTCACACCACTGTTTCTCAATCACACAGACTTTCTGAATAACTGTGCTTCCATCCACTTCTTTTTTTTTTAGATGGATTTTGAGATTTTGCACAAATAAAATGCTGGATGGAAATGCGAAGATTTGCATGAATTCTAAAAATGTGCATAAAAACCGCATGCTTAATTGACTGATAAGTGCATAAACTGCAATGAAAATAAATACCTTGATGCAAACAAAAAATCATCTCCTTTTGCCGTCTTTATAAGTCTTCAGTTTCTGTCCTGGATTGATGTTTATTAAATGGATTATGTGAGTTGATGTAGATTAGTTGAAATTAAAGACTATTCACATTTAGTCCTTCATCATGCGATAATGTTGAAACAACATGCCATGACAGATATAATATATATGATTTATTATAGAAAATGTCTAAACAATAAATTATCTAAATCCAATTTTCTTCAATAAAATATAAATAAATAAATACACAAATAAATTCCTCTATGCACATCAAAAAATGTGTTTATATATAAAAATACAAATAAAATATATATAGTCCATATATAATCCTATATGTATAATATAAGAGTGTGTGTATATATTTAACTTATTCATTTATTTTTTCCAGTAAATGTAGTAAAAAAAAAATTATCAAACTGAATATATATATATATATATATATATATATTAAAAAAATTAAATAAATAAAAAAAAATTCTTAGCATTTTATATATATGGGTCAAAGACGAAAAAGTGTTTAAGCATAAAAAATAAGTGTAATACTACTAATTTAGTTTTTCTGAGCAAAAATAAATATAATTATTTTTCACTGATTTACAGAAAAATGTCATTCAGTGTAACAATCTTACATATCACATATTTTATAGCATATTTACAACAAAAATCAATTAATAACATATTAAAAGTCTAATTACTTTCACCCCAAATACTAATTAGCTGTAATTATTATTATTTTTTATTTACCATTATCACAGGATTTGCCGTTTGTCAGTAAGAATATTTGAATCATTTTAAACACAATCAAATTTAATATGCTCTCTAATTATTTTATATATTTTAATATGCACACGTCAGAATAATAATGTTGTTTGAATTTTTAGATAAATCTTGCATTACACTGAATGACAATATGACATTATTTCAACCAAAGTTTTACATTTTATTCCCCAAAAACTTATTTGAAACCTTAACAGTAGACACTTTACTTACACTGAATGTGCTTTCTATATGAACTTTTGATGTGGACATCTTTATGTCTTTGAACCATTTTAAATACACACACACACACACACACAGAGACACACACAGACACACACACAGAGACACACACACCCACACACACACACACACACACACAGACACACACACACACACACACAGACACACACACAGAGAGACACAGAGACACACACACACAGACACACACACACACACACACACACAGACACACACACACACACAGACACACACACACACAGACACACACGCGCACACACACACACACACACACACACAATATATACCTCAATGCTCAAGTCATGCAAGTTAAAAACTAAACCTTAACTCAACAAAACACAACTAAATATGACAAAAACTATAAAGGCCATCAGACACAGGACTAAGTCTAAACTAGAACACATCTGACAGAGGGAACACTACTCTGCAAAGAGGTGCGTTGTGTGAAACGCACAAGAGTGACGGCGTTGGGTGTTTGTTTAGCGCTCAGACAGGAAGCTGGGTTTAGGGTGTCTGTCTGGGGGAATGTGGAGAAAGCATGAGGTTTCTGAGGCTTTCACAAAAGGAATCTCTCTGAGGCGTTATTACATGAGCAAACGTCTGAAAGACACACGTTTAGAGTCCAGTGGTCAGATTCATGAGCCCAAGGGTTGAAAGGTGGGATGAAACACCTTTCAAGTATTTAATTTGATGCACTATATACAAAAATAACTTGTTTGAATGCAACCCATTGTTTCTATGAACATCCTCTTACAAAAAAGAAATGTTTGCTCCTAACAAACATTTTTACTTTACATGCAAAGTTTTTCCAAAAGCCTTGTCACGAAACTATTGAGACGCAGGGATTCACTTAACAACAAGCACAGTACAAGATAAATAAATCAAATACTCCCTTGACTGCACCAAGGCTTGCAAAAGGTCCATTTCAGAGAAGCTTTCTCCAGCGGTTTATATGGAAACATACCTTAAAACTCTCCTGCTGTTTGTGTTGGCCGAGAGCTGCACGAGATCAAACGCAGACGTGGCCAGAAACAGTCACCAGCCTCAGGTATTTTCTTTCCTTCTCTGAAAGCGACGCAAAGTAAACGCCTGCCATAACATCCACCGCAAACGCTCCATTTCCATTCACTCGTTCTGCGCTTTAAACACTGCACAGCGTCTCACATCACGCCTGTTTACACCACATGCTTTGCTGAACAGATCTCAGAGTCTTAAAACATTATTGAAGTGCTTTCCGGGTTCAGCAGGAGTTAAGCTCCATCGGCATCGATTACAACAGAAGATAATCGCACAGTAACAACCAGGCCAGAGTTCTGGATGACTTAAAGCACTTAAATAATCTAAAGCCTGTTTATTATTGGAGCAGTGATTGAAAATCATCCTTTTTGAGGTGCACTAATATGATGCAAGTCCTCATTAGTTTGTGTGCACGAATGCATGAGTTGCACGAGATGCAAAGTGAGACTTTGCATAAGAAGTGATTGTAATATTGCACATAAAAAGTATAGATAAACTGTAAACAATGTATAGAGAGTAGTTGTTACTGCAGCAGAATTAGCTGAAAATGTGCTCATCCTCAGGCGATACGAGATTAGGATGAGTTTGTTTCTTCATCAGATTTGTAGAAATGTAGCATTGCATCAGTGTCTCATCAATGGATGCTCTGCAGTGAATGGGTGCCGTCAGAATGAGAGTCTGATAAAAACATCACAATAATCCACAGCACTCCAGTCCATCAGTGAACATCTGGCGAAGACAAACGCTAGAACAAATCCAGCATTAAGACGTTTTTAACACAAACATGAGTCTACATTAACACTTCTTACAGTGAAAAATAGGTCTGGTCTGAATCAGGAGAGAAATCTGCACTGTTTACAAGCCAACACAGTTCGAAACATTTCTTAATGGATTTATTTCTTACAAACATGCAGCTTGTCTTCTGATGGACTGGAGTGCTGTGGATTATTGTGATGTTTTTATCAGACTCTCATTCTGACGGCACCCATTCACTGCAGAGCATTCAACTGATGAGACACTGACGCAATGCTACATTTCTCCAAATCTGGAAAAACTCAATTTACTCAAAGTAAATTTTCAGCAAAAGTTCATTTGTGTGTGATCTATTCCTTTAAAGTCAACACAGAATGCCAAACACAACCCAATAAAACATTTTAAAAAACACAGCATTCGTGAACTCTGTGAAATAGAAAATGTGCAATAGTTCACAATAAGACCAAGAATCTAAAAGCACAATTCTGTCAATTCTGACTTTGTTGACTTTAAACACCTGAAATTGCCTAATTGTGAATAATTGCACGTCAGAAGCATGGAATGAGGAAAAGGCAACATCGGTGGCGTCTGGAGGAGATCAAACAGTCATCTCCTGATGGCACCTCAGCGTCTTTGAAGCCTTGAACCCTCAACCCGCTCGGAAAGAGTGCTTAGACAAGGAACCGGAGGAACGTAAGCAAACACCTTCAAAGCGCCTTTCCCAGCATAAATATCCTCAAATAAATAAACATGCGATCCGCCTGCAGTGTTCAAATGTCTTTTTCCATGAAACACTGGCCATGAAAAGTGAGAGGAGGAAGTGGGGAAAAACACTTCTGATGCTCAAACACAAATAAATAACATGAGTATCAATGGCAGACTGCACATTAATAAGAAAGATTATGTCTAATGTTCTCTTATTATTAAATAAACAACATGTTTTATAGAATGATGATGCAATCATAATATTTGCATGCTGCTGAGTCACAAAAGGTTTAGTTGCATAGTCAGTTGTGTTTTTCTAACAATATAAATGCTATGAGAATATAGATATGCACAGTAAAATAATGTTTAAGATCATTTAAAGAGACTATAACATTTTGTTCTATATAAATTACTTTCATTCATACCTTAAAATAGAATTTTGAAGACATTTTACGCCTTTTAAAATGTGCTAAAAACCCAGTCATCATGCAGTTGTGGATCTAATTTAGCAACTAATCAAATTCACTATGCAAACAGATATAAGAAAGATGATCGATCACAATTCAGTATGTAAGTATTGTGCAAAAAATATTATTATAATGGCATCATGACCCATATATTCTCCAAATAATCTGTGTCCTTTGTTTATCAAGGCAGAATTATGATATATAAACTTGTAATACTCATATATCGTAGTTCTGAATTTAACAGTTCTGATTTTATATCTCATAATTCTGACTTTATATCTCATAATTCTAACTTTATATCTCATAATTCTGACTTTATATCTCATAATTCTGACTTTATATCTCATAATTCTAACTTTATATCTCATAATTCTGACTTTATATCTCATAATTCTAACTTTATATCTCATAATTCTGACTTTATATCTCATAATTCTGACTTTATATCTCTCAAAACTTTATATCTCATAATTCTGACTTTATATCTCTCAAAACTTTATATTTCATAATTCTGACTTTATATCTCCCAATTCTGACTTCATATCTCTCAAAATTTTATATCTCATATTTCTGACTTTATATCTCATAATTCTGACTTTATATCTCTCAAAACTTTATATTTCATAATTCTGACTTTATATCTCTCAAAATGTTATATCTCATAATTCTGACTTTATATCTCATAATTCTGACTTTATATCTCATAATTCTGACTTTATATCTCTCAAAACTTTATATCTCATAATTCTGACTTTATATCTCTCAAAACTTTATATTTCATAATTCTGACTTTATATCTCCCAATTCTGACTTCATATCTCTCAAAATGTTATATCTCATAATTCTGACTTTATATCTCTCAAAACTTTATATTTCATAATTCTGACTTTATATCTCTCAATTCTGACTTCATATCTCTCAAAATTTTATATCTCATAATTCTGACTTTATATCTCATAATTCTGACTTTATATCTCTCAAAACTTTATATCTCTCAAAACTTTATATCTCATAATTCTAACTTTATATCTCATAATTCTAACTTTAAATCTCATAATTCTAACTTTATATCTCATAATTCTGACTTTATATCTCATAATTCTGACTTTATATCTCATTATGTTGAGTTTCTCGCAGTTCTGAGTTTATCTCACAACTCTGACTTTATATCTCATAATTCTAACTTTATATCTCATAATTCTGACTTTATATCTCATATATATCTGACTTTATATCTCATAATTCTAACTTTATATCTCATAATTCTAACTTTATATCTCGCAATTCTGACTTTATATCTCATAATTCTAACTTTATATCTCATAATTCTGACTTTATATCTCATTATGTTGAGTTTCTCGCAGTTCTGAGTTTATCTCACAACTCTGACTTTATATCTCATAATTCTAACTTCATATCTCATAATTCTAACTTTATATCTCATAATTTTGACTTTATATCTCATAATTCTGACTTTATATCTCATAATTCTGACTTTATATCTCATAATTTTGACTTTATATCTTATAATTCTGACTTTATATCTCATAATTCTGATTTTATATCTCATAATTCTGACTTTATATCTCATAATTTTAACTTTATATCTCATAATTCTGACTTTATATCTCATTATGTTGAGTTTCTCGCAGTTCTGAGTTTATCTCACAACTCTGATTTTATATCTCATAATACTGATGTCATATCTCACAGTTCTAATATATTTCATAGTTATGAGTTTATTTTTCAATACTGACTTTATACCTCCCAAATCTGATTTTATATATCATACTTATGTCTGTATATCTCTCCATTCTGACTTTATGTCTCATAACTTTGACTTTATATCTCTCAAAACTGCGTTTATCTTTCAATTCTGAGTTTATATCTCATAATTCTGACTTAATATCCTATCATTCTGAGTTTATTTCTTCTAACTTTGACTTTATATCTCTCAATTCTGACTTTATATCTTATGACTTTGACATTTATATCTCTCAATACTGCATTTATCTCACAACTCTGACTTTATATCTCATAATACTGAATTTATATCTCGCAGTTGTAATATATTTCACAGTTCTGAGTTTATCTTGCAATTCTGACTTTATATCTCATAACTCTGACTTTATATCTCTCAATTCTGAGTTTCTTGCAAATCTGAGATTATATCACAAAAATTCTAACTTCATATCTCATAATTCTGAGTTTATATCTCATACTTTTGACATCATATCACAAAATTTTGAGTTTATCTTGCAATTTCAACTTCACATCTCATAACTTTGACTTTATATCTCTCAATACTGCGTTTATCTTTCAATTTTGAGATTATATCTCATAATTCTGATTTTATATCTCATAATTCTGATTTTATATCTCATAATTCTAATTTTTTATTTCTCAATTCTGACTTTACAGGTGCTTCTCAATAAATGACAATGTCGAGAAAAAGTTCATTTATTTCAGTAATTCAACTCAAGTTGTGAAACTCATGTATTAAATAAATTCAACACACACAGACTGAAGTAGTTCAAGTCTTTGCTTCTTTTAATTGTGATGATTTCGGCTCACATTTAACAAAACTCACCAGTTCACCTGTATATCTCATACTTCTGAGTTTATCGTGCATTTCTGAGTTTATATTTTCAAATATTTGTTGTAAAAATTTTTACAGGTTTATATCTCGCAATTGTCAGTTTGTATCTAGCAATCTACTGCAAGGATCTTTCTACGCATTTTTTAAAGATCACCAATGTGGAATAAAGAAAAAGAGAACAAAACCTACTGAACACTCGCTGTTCCCCCTTCATCGCACCCCACCACCTCAAAGCCTTCAGAAAAACAGGTCCTGATCGCCCCACAGCGAGCTCGAGGATTTCTGCTGTACAAACCAGAAACAGATGTCTGCAGGGGCCACGCTGAAAGAGCCCGCTGTTCTGGACCGACGCCACATGCTTCCCATTCACAGATGAAGGCTCACGGCTCGCCGACGTCAAAACACAAACCCAAGTCGCCTCACAACCCCCGAACACCGACTTCGTTTTCCTCGAAACCACCACAGCAGTTTCAACCAGGAGAATGTCGGCTATTAAACAAAGGCACCAATTAGAGCCAATAGTGCAATTCATGTCCATCAAGACAATGGAAGAAAAGAAAATCAGAAGGAGAAAGATGCCATTGAATGTGACGCTCTTAAACAGACCAGATATTCACCACACGCTGCCAAAGCAAACACCGCTGACTCGAAGCGAACAAGCCCAACTAAAACAAGAATATACACAGCTCTGTCGAGGTGAGAAAATCTGATTTCTCAAAGTAAACATGAGATTACAGAACGAGTCCACTTTGAAGAAACATCAGCATATTTACGATCAAGACTGACGTCATGCATCAGGGCTTATTAAATCTGACGGATCATGTCACCCTCCCCATGTTTTATGAAATAAACATTATATTTTAGGAGCTTAGCTTGGCCAATGGTTAAAAATGGACAAAGCAAACAACTTTAAGAGCTAGGAGAGATCCAAATAGTTGGTGTTAACAATTACAGCCACTTTGCAAACTTCAGTTTAGTCTTGATTAAAGCTCGATGTAAAGCACACAACATATGAGATATATTACAAACATGATGTAAATAATATAAAAAAGAATATGCATATATATATATATATATATACACATATTTTAAAAAAAGTATATTAATATTAAATCTATTAAGTATGCATAACTACTTACACATATAGAAAAACTATGAATTATTAATTTTCATAATTTATCTATTTAATTAATATAAAGATTTATTGCACAATTTCATTGATATAACATTTCATTTTTAATTATAAATTATAATCTAATTATTTATACAGTTTCATATCTTCATCATAAAAACTGCACCAGTCAAATACATACAATTGTTATAATGACATTTAATAACTTAATTATTTTATTTATAATTTATATCACTATTTACTGCACAATACTGTTTAAAATAATATAAAGAGACTAAAACATTGTGTTCAATATAAATTGCTTTCATTCATAGCTTAAACATAATTTTTAATTATTATAAATTAAATTATTATATATAATTACATATTTTCATTAAGATCTTAAACAACGATTTAAAATAGATAATTTGATTTTAAAAATGCATCTTTAATTATGTATAATTATAAATTCATTAAAAATGACTGAAGTATATTTTATATATAATCGTTAACATTAATTATTGAAATTTATACAATTATATACAATACATATCTTCGTTTATAAACTTCATTTATAATTTATATTACGATTTACTGTTCATAATTTCATTTAAATAAAATTGCATCTTTAATTATGAATTATTTGTTATTATAAATTAATTATTGCATTAATCAGGCAAGGCAAGTTTATTTACATAGCACATTTCGTACACATCGGTAATTCAAAGTGCTTAAAGTAAAATAATAATGAAGAAAAATTAAAAACAATTAGAAAATTATTTAAAAATTGACTTATTTAAAAATTGCAATATCTTTTACCAGAAAATACTAAAATTTGCCTTTCTGATTTCCTTTCTGAAACTCTTCTGTCAAATTTCTTAGGCAAGAAACTGAATTTACTTCCAAATCGAATTCTAGTTGAACTTCCTGTGTTATAGCCCATTTCTGTAATGTTTCCCCGCTCCATTTCTATCGGATTGTTCCTACTTCGCTGGCATCAGTGGCTGGGAACATTTAAGAGGAGAGGGGCGTATAAAGGTGGAACGCTTGTGTCATTATTGGACTGAAGAAGTGGTCAGTGTGCGGCAGACTGTTGATGTTTCCAGTGTTGGAGCTCTTTAAGAACGGCTAGTCTTTATACGGCTAGTCCACCTCAGAGCTTTCCGTGCCGGTTTTTCACAGAGAAGCCTCTTGTCTGGCTTTCCAACAACATTGCTGCTATTTTGGCTGCTCATTTGGACTGGTCATTTTGATCTCACCTCTGAAGATCTGTCTTAGCACGGTGCCAAGTGTTTATTCAGGTAAGAGCCGAACACCTGCAATGATCCGTCAATCTGGCCTCTCTCAAAACCAGCCAACTCATTCTTTCCCTATCGCTGTCTCCTTCAGGAACAGAAACCAAAGGCTGTGTTTTTTCAGGGAACGTCTTTGATCAGCCAACAGTCACCTGTGTGTCCAAGTCCATAATTACCTCACATGAGCAGCTCCTTTCACTCAACGTGCTTTAATCTGACGTGCAAAACTTTCAGGAGGAGTACAAGAACCACGAAAATATGTCAGGTCGTTCCAAGCCCATATGCAACATGAAAGATGCTATTTTTATTAGTCATTTTCCACACAAAAGTGACTCTAAAAAGGACATAAAAGAGCATAAAGTAGATGATTCATATCCACTATTTTTCTGAAGTTATATGATATCTTTATGTGAGGAACAGGAACAAATTCTGGCAAAAAGCTTTAAAATAAAATAGATTTCTTCATACAAAACTATCATGGCGTCAGAAGGTGCATTACATTATTTTTTTATCATTTTTGCAGCTAAATAGATGTTATGCAGAGAAAAAGTTTTTAGTTTGGTTATTTTATAGTTATTTTATATTGTCTTGGCATCTAGCTAAAATAATATTTTAAATATTTATTTGTTTTAATAAATGTTTTTATATGGTAGTTTTAGTTCATTTAGTTTTAGCTATAAAACTTAAACTAAGTACTGTGAAGCACTTAAAATAAAACAAAAAATGAGAAAACTGCCTTAGAAATGATCAAAATTATTTTTTTTATGATTTTAGTTTTATTTAGTTTAAATTTTATATATATATATATATATATATATATAATTTTATTATTTATAATTTAGTAATATATATATATATATATATATATATTTTTTTTTATTATTTATAATTTAGTAATATATATATATATATATAATTGTATTATTTATAATTTAGTAATATTATAATTTTATTTAATTTAAATATATTTTTAAGTTAATTTTTTTCTGTTAATTAACATATTTTTTAGTTTCAGTTTACATTATTTTAGAGCTAAATAAGAAAAGTGAAAAATTAAAAATGTTGCGACTAGAAAAAAAAATTATACATAATGTATTTTTATATCTGAAATATTAATCTAAAATTAACATTTTTATAAGGGTCCTATATGTTTAGGTTCAGTTATTTTAATCTAATGGCAATGTATAGGTACTTTTCTATACAATTAAAGGGAAATAACTGAACATAAATACAGGAACCAGATATAAATGCTAATTTTAAAAGAAATTTTCAGACAGCATTATGAGCTCATTATTGCTCACTGAACACAAATGGCTTTCCGTGTTAATACTCGGGATCTGGGAAACTCACTCGTCTGTCTCTGTGGCTCTATCGGAGAGCTTTAATAATCCCAGCTCCGCGCTTTGAAGTAAAGGACCCTGACAATGGGCTGAAGGAGGACGTGGCCCTCTTCCTAATCTCTGGCCATCAGGATTTCACCTGCCTCCCAAATCCTAAAGCTGACTTTAAAAGCCGGCCAGACACAATTACTGGACACATTCCCTCTTTTCCATTAACTTCAAGGAATGTTCTGAGTTTAGTCCGTATTAAGTGCTTTAAGCTCATTCCAACTCTAACATCGTCTCTTTTTAACAAAGTTCTTTAAATAAATGCATGCAGTGAACATTCAAATGAAATGATTTGTGGAAAGAGGGAAACTTTGTGGAAACACCAATGTTTTTTTTCTCTCTTTCTTTACATGCATCATTCATTTATTCATCAACACATTGCTAACAAGGATTCTGTTTACTGCAGAATAACAAACCTGTGATCACTATGTTTTCAAAAGCACAAAGAGCAGATTAGACAGCGGCATTATTCACAAGCCTCATTCAGATGCACACATGCATTTCTTCTCTTTGCTTAGACATAAATGCACACAATATGAGAAATCTTGTTGGGATATTAACTACAACAGGACTAGTTCAATCAAGTGACTCACGGGTTGAATATTTGAACCTTTGCACATTAAGAATCGATTCGATTCATTTCTGTCCATTTCAAAGATGCAATTGAGAGGTTGAACTTTGAACTGATTCAATGAAATGAATCAACTGAACCATAAATCAAACAATCTCTAACAGTGTGTTAAATGAGATACTATGATAACATCTCTTTTCGAACAAATTGCATGTAAAAAGTGCGTTAAAATAATTACAGAATTGTATAAATCATTCTGTGTCAAACCTAAGCGCCTTGTTGCATTGTAGTGCACATGCATTTTCATAAATATTCACAGATTAATTTGCAATGCAATTCCAAAAGCGATATATATGGCATCACAAGAAATCGATCTAAACTGCAACGTGTTATGCAACAAATCTTAATGGTTCATTCCTAACCAGAGTTTAACATCAACCAAACGCTGACCTCAGATGGACTCACATCAAAAGCTGGAGTCTGAAAGTGCCTCTTTCACTTCATCCACCCTAAATAAACAACCTAAACGCGTCTTATCACCAAATCAGAAGTTTCAAAGAGTCTTTCAGGTTCTTGTCGACTGACAAAACACAAACCAGAGCCAAAACTTTGAAGAAGTCAAACCCTGGACCTGCCCATTAATGACACATGACGTGTCCTGGTGCTTTTCCCAAATAACTTTCCCATTCGTGACGGGAGGGACTTTTCTAAGGCTTTCCATCAGATATCAGTTTGTGATTATGACGTCCTTCAGCATGAGACGCAAAACCATGCACAGGTGAGACTAATTGAAGTCGGAGACTGTATGATTCATTTCTGATCATTTCTGTGAATCAGTTCTGAGATTTCTGAGATCGAATTATGAACTGAATCTTTAAAACGGACAGTTTGACTCCATCCACACAAATGATTCGAGTTGGTTTGATTCAGTCCTGTGTATTCCTGTCCATTTTAATGAATCAGTTTTTAAGAGATTTTAAATGGATTCCATCCACAGAAATTAATCAAACAACATTCTTGTTAAAGTTGGTTTTATTTATTCTTGTGAATTCAGCTTACTTCAATTAATTGATTCAGAGGCTTTGTAGATTGTGTTTTAAAGTGATTCTTGACAGCTTGAACCTATAGAAGACACAAATGAATCAAACAAACTGCTTAGTGTCCGTTTGCTTCATTTCTGTACATTTCAAAAAATATATTCTGAGATTTCTGTGATCGTATTTTGAATTGATTCTTTGAACTTTGAACCCATCCACAGAAGTGAATCAAACTTGTTAAAGTGAATCAATTTGGTTGATTCCTGTGAATTCCGATCCATGTTCTAAATGATTCGAACAAACTTGATAGAATTGGTTTGATTCACTTTTGTTAATGTCTTTACTTTGAATGAATCAAATCAGAGATCTTTTTTTGAATATGCATTTTAATTGATTCTTTGAACAGAAATGATACAAAAAAAGCGTTTTTATTACTTAAGATGCACTGATAAATCTCTGTCTGAACACGTGCAGTAAAAGTGCATTAAAATCACTGCAATATTCAAATGTACGGTGTGAACAGAATTACTGGCACACGTATGCCATGGGGCATGTTATTCTTTGCTGTTGTTAATCACTGAGGTTAGGGCTGTCAAACAGTCTCAGGTTATGACAAATGCCAGAAAACAGACGCATTGTGTGGTCAGAGAATGAGACAAAACTCCTGGTCAATCTCCGATAAGTCACTGTATAATCATCAGCATCTCTCAGCTGTTAGTTAATGCAGCTGTCAATCACACAACGTCCGCTGATGATGTCACAGTCCTGTAGGGACCCATCAGTTTGGCCAAACACGACAAAAACAACAGCAGCGTGTCGCTGCACGGCTCTGAGAAAGCACACTCCCGTCTGTTTGTTTCAGTCGCTCTAATGATGATTTCTCGGGAGTGGGAATGTGGTCTTTGGCAGCGGGGCTCACCGCAAGTTGTTCCTTCTGTGGTGCAGCTCCCGTCTGGGCTCTTGAGCGATTCCTCCAAGATACAGCTGAGTAGTGCTTTCTGAGACGCGTTTCATGGGTCGCTTTTATAAAAGCATTGCAAATCCAGTCTCAGAGATGCCAAACTTTAAGGCAGCATTGCATGCATGTCTTAGCAGCAAGCAAACTTGAGACACATTTAATGAGTCAATCGGAGTTTGATTCACAAGCTTGTGATTCGATCTGATTTTAATATAAAGGCAAATGAGTGACAAAATATCACTCTCTGCTAACAACACAATAAACCCTGTCAGATGGTACATTACTAGCTTAAAGTGATTTGTAAACAAACAAATAAAAATGTGAATAACATTTTTTATTATTAAAATGCATTATATTTTAACATATTTATATAATCAATATATATTTATTATATTTGTAGCCAAAAATTACAAAAAAAAATTGCACGTAAAGAAAATTTAATAATAAAAATATTTTTTATAATTACTTTTTAAAGGTATAATTATTTGGATGTTTATGATGAATTTATTCAAACCTGAATTTGATATTGAAGAACACATTAAGTTAAACTCGTATAGTGCATATATTTAGCAAAATGCTTCCATCTAGAATTTATTTTTCTAGCTATCTATTGCATTTATGGTCACTGAATGGCTTTTCTCACATGCCGTTGTTTACAAGCTGTGTTACTGATGTCTTTCTGCAGTTAAAACACTGTTTAATTGATGCTTCATTTCAGTTTCTGTTTCTTTTAACACCTTCTGATGTTCATTCGTGTTTATTTTGTGCTGTAACTAGTAGTAAAGAGCAAGAGATGATCATTTCACGTGAGGCTACAGCAATTTCTCATGCCAAACCATGTTTAATGTTTGAATTTCATGATAAAATAGACAGAATTAGAAAGCTGGGGCTTTGTTTCACATCAAAAGTAACAAAGCACAAGGATTATTGCATGTGACGCATTACAAATAATGTTTCATGAGGTTTTGTTCATGCATCAACTGAAAACAGCATAGATTGATTCTTGGAATTGAAAAATCAATATAAGCTCATTATATTTTCTAATGCATAAGTGTTTTTAGGATGTAGAATGGTCAGATATTGTGTTCGACTTCAGTTAGGATGCTGCTTTAGAAGATAGATGCTGATGTATTGCTCAGAAACGCATCTAAAGTCATATTTAAGCGTCTTTACATAAATGCATTTACACAGCAATCACAGATGTATACTTTGATACTGGAGGCTGCCAGAGCAGGCATCTTTTAATCTGGCTTTTATGCACCATTAAACTGAATTGTGAGCACGTACAGAGCAGCCTTAAATCAGCAAATGCACAAAAACAAGCATTTCTTACCTTATAATCTTTCAGACCGGTGTCATATCTTTCGCCTTCGTCAACTCCTCTTCTAGAAGTAATGCTGTTCGCAACAAAACTATCCCCTGAAGGTGGATTGAAAAAGCATTAGGAAATGTTCTGCAACATTCAAGCCATAAATAGTTAATGCATAACAAAAATAGACGGACTCAAAACTGTGACGAATGTAAAACTCACCCTCAGGATTTTCCCGACGTTTGCAAGCTGCATCCCAATGACAAAGACAAAATCGAAGTATTATTCATAACATAGTTATGCATCAAGAGCATGCATAGATAGGATTGGTGAAATATGTGTCCAAATGATATATAAGTGGATGGTTTTCTGATTATTATGGCTATGCTTAATCGATGTTCTGATCATTACCTTCATAAGACCCCAAGAGGAATTTTGACGAAGCTACTTTCATGATGCACAAATCTTAAACTAATGAGATTTCTAATCTCGGAGGCTAACAAATAATAATATGCTTGCCTAATAACAAAAAAAGCTATTTAAAAAAGCTATAGAAAGATATATTTAAATTGTAGAACAGACTCAAATCCGGAAAAGTTCCTTTAACTCAATAATCAGCAGTAAACATACGCATAGAGCGGTAACTCACCATGTTTCGACTGAAGTTTCCCCATTGTATCACTGCTGTGGTTAAGAGGACTTGTGCATCTCTCGGTCCCAGTTGAACATTATATCCATAAATATTCAGAGGAATGAAAAAGGCAGATCCTTCAGATTGCAGAAACACACGAGAGACACGATCACGGTGAGTCTTGAAAAGCGTGTGTGTGTGTGTGCAGATGAACATGTGAAGTGAAGTGAAGTGCAGGAGAAACCTTCAGTTCAGTTGAGTCCGGCCCCCTGCAGCCCCACTGCTGCCCCCTACAGGACACGTGTTACACACGTCCAGATAACAGCACACTTCATCAAAGTGCATCAAGTCAAGACAGTTTTTCTGAAATCTCATGTTTAAGTATGCAAATGAGGTAGAAATATGCACTAATTTGAACCATGTCCTGACCTGAAATATGAACACTGGATAAAGCCAGGTTTAAAACTCCTTTCATTTTGTTGATATTTTTATAACTCCATAAATCTGAAAATAGCCTACTATAAAATAAAATGTTCAATCTATATATCAAGTGAATGATGCATGGATTAGAATACAGCTGTAAAGTTTGATGTGTTTTTTTTTTTTTATAAGTTAAATAGTATCGCATAGATGCAAATAGATTAAGTGTAATAAAATAAATACAACTAAATGATTGAATGAATAAATGATTAAGTAAATAAAAACAAAAAGTAAAATAAAAATATGAGTAATATTTTTGAGTAAAATATAAAAATAAAAATAATAGAATAACGTGAAATTGCATGAATGAAATTAAAAATAAATAATGAATGAGCAAATAAATGAATAAAGAAAACTAAAAATAAATCAAATGAATGAATGAATGAATGAATGAAATGAACCCAAAAAGTAGAATGAAATACAAGTGATTAAATTAATAAATAAACAAAATAAAAAATATAGAATGAATAGAAAAATTTAAATAATGGAATAAAGTTAAATTGCATAAATGAAAAAAATAATAAAGAACGAATAAATAAATGAATAAATGAATAAAGAAAAAAAATCAATTCAATGAATAAATAAATGAAATTGAATGAGCAAAACACAAGCAAAATGTTGAAGAAAAGTGGTGTCGTGAAGAAAAAAGATGCAGCAAATGTGTCAAAACAAATGTGGGGGTCAATGTGGGGTCAAGTGTGTTCCTATTAAACCCAAGTACCTCAACTTTCTTTTCTTTTTAAATAAATCATAATTTTAAAAAATCTTTTCTTAAATTGAAGAGGGGATCTGGGCAACATCTACAGTACAAAATAGAGATTTGACTTGGAGCAGAAAGAAACAACGTAACAAGTAGCCTAAACTGTAATCATAATCGCCCACATGATGAAAGCTCACCTGAACCTCTCTTATTACACCAGACCTGAACTCAGGGATTTAGAAAGGGGTCAGAGGTCTACAAAAAACACTTCTGCTGTTGTGAGTCTCGTCTGTTTACAAAACGCCATTATAATATTTCATCAGACTGTAATGACTTTCAGTTTCAGCTGATGTCATTCATCTCTTTTCTCAAGAACCTGTCAGACAGAAACACTTTTATCATTCAATGCACTCCATTCCTTAACTTGAGAACTTGTGTCACACTTTTTATTTTGATTAATAAATATCAGCCAATAATAATTTTCACATTAAGGCTAATAAACGGTAAATGATACCGATATTATACATCTTTGTAAAAAAAAAAAAAGTATATATATATATATATATATATATATATATATATATATATATATATATATATATATATATATATATATATATATAATTGATACACAAAATACACATAGTTTTTATCTATAATTAAATATCGGCAAATAAACAATTTTTTTCATATAAAGGTTAACAACCGATAAATGGCCGATATTATAAATAAACATTACTTAAAGAAAATTGATAAACTCTAAAAACTAAAGTAAATCGTTTTAATTCATAATTAAATATTAAATATCAGCCCACAAATAATCATTTTCACATTAAAGCTAATAAACAATAAATTATACCCGATAATATAAATCTTTAAAAATAGATACACTATAAAAACTAAATTAAATAGTTTAAATTCATAATTGAATATTAAATATCAGCCAAAAAATATTCTTTATCACATTAAGGTCAACCACCGATAAATGGCCGATATTATAAATAAATACTACTTAAAGAATATTAATAAACTCTAAAAACTAAAGTAAATGGTTTTAATTTGTAATTAAATAATATGTATCATCTAATGAATAATAATTTTTCAGATTAAGGCTAATAAACGGTAAATGATACCTGATATTATAAATCTATATTTTGCAAAGAAAATTGATACACAGTAAAAATTAAAATAAATAGTTTTTATCTATAATTAAATATCAGCCAATAAACAATCTTTTTTCATATTAAGGTCAACAACCGATAAGCGGATATTATAAATCTTCACTGTATTGATAGACTGTAAAAACTAAAGTAAATAGATTTTATTCATAATTAAATATTACGTATCGGCCGATAAATAATAATTTTCACATTATGGTCAATAACCGATAAATGGCCGATATTACATATTTATACTATTTACAGAAAACTGATACAATCTAAAAACTAAGGTAAATTGTTTTTATTTTGAATTAAATATCGGCCAATAAATAATATTTTTTTAAATTAAGGACTATAATCCCTAAAAGGCCGATATTATAAATCTATGGTATAGAATAAAATGGTATAGAAAACATTTTCACACAGAAAAAATTACAATTACACTAACATTCGTTTAAATGTAAAATTTTAAGAAAAAAGACTAAAATATATATATTTTTTAACACTTACTGTAATAATTTGTTTTATTCACAACTTTGAAAACATACCTAAAAAAAAAAAAAAAAAAAAAGAGTAAACAATAAAAAAATAAATAGCTTGTTATATGCTAAAAGCGAATTAGAAATTTTAAACAAGTTAAGCAAAAAGTAATTTTATTTATATATACATCTTTTAACTTCAGCAAGTCAGCAGTTTTTACAGAAAATGCAAAACTCTAGTTTTCAATTCATACTTGAACGGTCAATAAAGAAACATTTTATCACATGCAATTAAAGACAAAAAGAAAAATAAGAGATGAAAGCATATTGTGTTTGCACAGGGAAAGATCTCTTGTAATACTTAAAGAGTGGAGAGATTTGCAATACTGATTTGCCAATAAGCAGCGTAAACCATTCTTTTATTTCAAACAACAGCTCATGTATCTCTTTTCAATCCTACAGAACAGCCTTAAACGTCTCATGTTATTAACTCTTCAACTAATGTATTAATTTTGGCAGCTCCGTTGATATTCCAGCGCTTGAGGCCAGAAACTGTTGAGAAATTCAGCAGCGTTATAATGTTTGCTTTGTTTAGGAACTCACTGGCAGTGGTATAAAACACTGCAACAATAAGGCTTTTGACGATTCTTTTCTTCCTCCACTGATTAGATTCAAACAGCTACGTGTTTTTGGACGAGAAACTGTCAGGGAGAGAAAAAGCCTGAAGACATTGCAATTATGGCTTTAGCCTGACACGTTTTAATCTCACATCATATCGGAGGAATGCCATACAGATACCTGCAGGTGTTTACCTGTTTGATCAGGTATCGGCGGGAGATGGGACTCATCAACAAGCTCTTTGTGATTATGAGATTCGCTTAAAACTAATTCTCACAACGTGAAGCTTTCCAAACGGCACAACAAAGCAGGCCGCTTTAAATAAATATGGTGTCAAACTGGTTTCTAAACAACTAAAGGTCAAACAGCATGAGAGAAAGCTGACTCTGAATGAATGCATGTGTGGGAGAATGCAATCTTATGCTTTTTCGTTTCTGTTTAATACCTTAAACAAAAAAACAACCAGTATCTGACAGGAACAAAATACGCCAATGTCACACAATTAATTGCATTAGCAACACTGATCCTAATTACTTTTTAGTTCATGCTTTTGCACTGCAAAAAAAAAAAAAAAAAAAGCAATTTTAGTCTAGTTTTTCAGTGCAAACGTGAAAGATGCTTAAATCAAGATGCATTCCCTTCAAAGGCATTATGACACAAGTCGTCTTATTTTCTGTGAATTAATATGAAGTGTGTTTACGTTTAAAACCAAAACAAATATCTGCCAGTAGATTCCCATTGACAGATATTTGTTCTTGCTTTATGCATTAAAACTCACTCCATTATGTTCTATTTCTCAGAAAATCAGACTTAATTTCTTCATTTTGCGTCTCAAGTTAATGCATACTGATTTAAGGATATTTTGATATTAAAAAACAAAAATGAATTCATTTTTTGCGGTGCATGTAATGTTTAATGCCATGACTTTCTGTTATGATTTAGGAAGTTTGTAATGCTTTCAATTGTGTGGGAGGGCGATTTAAGACTTTTTGAGACTTCATAGAAAATATATATTCAGGCTTTGCTCAGAAAGCAACATAAAATCAACATAAATCATAAAAAAATCTGATTTGTACAAACCTCTTGCATGATGATATTAAACGCAGTCAGTCTTAAAGAAAAACCCAAATCCAAACTGAATGCATGTTAGCATGTTAGTTTTTCTAATAGTTTCTAATATTACTAAGAACAGCTGAGTGTTGGTGCATCTGATAATATCTACAGTATTTGAGGCGTTGTGTGCATTCATGCATGCTGTGTTTCCCGCAGTAGCACCATTATGACACCTACTGGTTGCAATGCAGTGGATTAAACATGGTCAGAAAAAAAAAGATGCAAAAGGATTTTTTTTTCTCGCTTTAATTAAATGATTTAAATATATACATACATAAAAACTGAACATTAATTTGTTCACATGCAAATAGCAGCTGCTACATTGCACATTTCAAACATGGATTTCTGACACCACAACTTCAGCTTATGAATATCTTATGTTACCCAGCAGATGAGTCTCATAGATAAATGCTGTTTTAAACTCTCTAACATGAAATAACACAACAGTGGTTGGTTGTGGGACAACATTAGCACTAGAAACGCTGAATTAGCAAACAAAACAAGAAGAAACCGTTGTGACGCCAGCAGAACGTCAGTCGCTCAGACACAGTTGACCAAACTCGCCTGTTCCTGTCTCTGTTTGTCCACGGCACGCTCCATCGCTTTCAAAAAAACCTCGACTGTCATCGCGGAGGACTGGAGACAGAAGAGTTGACGTGATTACAACAAACACACACTAAACTGCACAATTAATTCCTGCTGGAAAAATAATTATGTGTGATATGATGCACATGCAAGCTTGCTTTTGCATGCACTAATAAGTTTTTAAGATTTTGCATCAGACTAGAGGAAAGAAAATATCCAAAATACACATTTAAGTATTTATTTAATTATGAGTAGATTTAAATTCCAATGCATATCTTTTTTTTCTCTCTAGAGATTTATATTTTTATTTTTATGAATAAATACACATGCAACATTTTACACTGTTGTTGTTTTGGCTGTTGACAGTATTTTCTGATTAATGGTGTGATGAATATGAGGCATTCAGAATACATTGACTTTATACTAGATTTGTGTACTTTAAAAGCATGCAAATGCGTGCATATTTCATTAGATAATGCCTAGATTAATATTATTACCAAACACGTTAAAAGTAATATGAGTTGCGTAATCAGATTACTTTTTCCAACTAGTAATTTAACACATTATTTTTCAATTTACAAGAAAATATCCAAGTTACTTTTAAAAATGCATTACTTTGTTTTCCCAATTTCTTGAAGAGAAACTTAACTTTTTTAATATTAAAAACAAGCAAGCCCAGCCCAGACGGGAAAAAGTTAAAATGCTAAATTAAAGTAACGCATTACTTTCCATAAAAAGCAACTAAGTAACACAATTATGTATTTTTTTAGGAAATAATGCAATATTGTAATTGTAAGTAACGTTCCCCAACACTCTGTAATGGTCAAACAGTATCAGTTCTTACATGTGACTGTATTTGTACTGCTTGAAATATATTATTTTTTTAATACATTTGTGTGCTGTGAATTATGTTGTGAATTCAACAACATAATGGTGAAAAATATTGCATATATTTATATATAATTTATCTGAAAAAAGAAAAAAAATTTGTGTCTGTCAACAGTATTTTTTTTTTTTGGAAGTATTAAAAGATGATCTCCAAAGTGAACACTAATATGTATAATAATGTGCTCTGGAAATGTATGCAAATGAGTGCAAATTAAATTAAATAATGCTTTTAAACATAACTGTGATTAATCAACATTTCTTGCTTGTCAGCCGTGATGACAGAATTAATCTAATAACCTATATTACTTACTGAAGAATTGTTTATTCTGGTTAGAATTAATAATAAATGTTGTTGTCATCCTTGCATCACGGCAATGAGCAATGCACTAGAGTGGCTTCCCATGCTTTAATCCTAAATAACATCATTGAAAGACGAGCACCTTCCCATAGAGCGCATGAGCCAGAAAAGGGGTTTTCCTCAAGGCTCGTCCGCTGAGTCCCACGCTCCTCCTGTGTGCAGACAGAGACACTCGTGAAGATGGTTTCTCAGAGACTCTCGGATGCATGAGAAGCAAACACTCACTGGGCCAGGTTCCTCAGGGTTAAGCTCAGACGGGTCACGTCGCTCTCCATGAAGTTCATGGTGCCCAGTTCCTCCAAACTCAGCAGCTGCTGTCTGGGGTAGATGATGTGACGCTGCAGGGAGAGTTCAGATCAACTCTGTGAGATCCAGCAGAAGATCAGAGACGTTCAGGAGCACTGCAAACACACTCACCTTCATCAGCTCCTCCAGACAGGACAGATAGATGTGGAATATGGCGCTGGCGCTCGGGGGCCCGATGTACTGCTTTATATCAGCGCGGTCCACGAAGGCCAGATCGATCTTCTCCGTGACGTTGGATGTGGTGAGGATCACGACATTCGGGTGCCTGAATCACCCAAACACGATGAGTTTATCAACTGCCCGTTTTTACTTCCCACGATGCATTTCAACATGCATTTTTTGCATAAAAAGAAGTGCAAGTGTAGGTTATTATCGCTTAACAAAAGACTACAAAATGAACCTTAAATGCTGTGATCGTGCACAATGAGAACAGGAGCGTGCATCGAGTATCAAGTCTTTCTGATTCCATGCATGCCTTTGTAGATGAAAGAGAGAGAGTGAGAGAGTGTTGCAGAAGAGATGAAGAGAGGCTGACCGTTTGATCTGGTCGAGCTGGGTCAGCACTGAATTGACCACCCTGATAGCGTCAGACGGCTCTGTTCCTGCTTGAGCGGCGCTGCGTGCAGCTGTGAGACTCTCCACCTGACAAACACACTTCATTATCCAGCAGAGACTGCAATGTTTCTACACAGCGTATACACAACTTTCACTGAATCCACTAAAACATAGGAAGTGCTGCAGCTTGCTCAACTCACAATATGCACAATTTTGTAACTTATTTTGAACAATAGTCACAATTTTGTAAGTTATTTTGCACAATATTCAAAAAAATGTCTAACTTATTTTGCACAATATGCACAATTTTTTTAACTTATTTTTTACATTATGCTCAATTTTTGTAACTAATTTGCACAATATGCACAATTTTTTTTTACTTATTTTGCACGATATGCACAATTTTTTTTACTTATTTTGCACATTATGCACAATTTTTTTAACTTATTTTGCACAATATGCACAATTTTTTTAACTTATTTTGCACAATATGCACAATTTTGTAACTTATTTTGCACAATATGCAAAAATTTTTAACTTATTTTGCACAATATGCAAAAAATTTTAACTTATTTTGCACAATATGCACAATTTTGCACAATATGCACAATTTTGTAACTTATTTTGCACAATATGCAAAAAAATGTTAACTTATTTTTTACATTATGCTCAATTTTTGTAACTTATTTTGCACAATATGCACAATTTTTTTACTTATTTTGCACAATATGCACAATTTTTTTACTTATTTTGCACAATATGCACAATTTTTTTACTTATTTTGCACAATATGCACAATTTTTTTACTTATTTTGCACAATATGCACAATTTTGTAACTTTTGTAACATATATAAAGAAGTTTTTTTTACATTGAATAATATTTTATTATTTTATTTTTATTGTTTTATTTTATTCCAATATTTTTATTATTACTTTTGTTTATATTTTATTATATATTATCTTTTTTTTTTTCCTCTATATGGCTAGTGATGGAAAAAAAATTAATGCACTACAATTTTTAATATTCAGAAATGTTAGAATATTTTTTTAATTGTACAAACAATGCAACGCTCAAAATAAATAATCTTCTCGATCCATTCAAAAATTGGGCAAAAACTTTTAGGCCGTTTTTCAAGCTCATTCATATAACAACAAATGCATTTTTAATAATATTATCACAGTATTTCAATGTTCAAATAGCAAAAGTTCTTAACTTTTCATTATTTTTTCTTAGGGGTGGAAATAAATTATTTTCCAAATACATTTTTGTGCTCAATTGTGATGTAAAACTACCGTGTCTATAAAATTGTGGTGAAACATTGCATATTTATATATCATATATTTCTAAAAACTTTTTTTTTCTAGTGATTTATAATAAAAAGAGACATCTAAAATACTCTTTCATGCTTAATATGTTCCGGAAATCTTTTAATGATTTAATAAGATAAATATATACAATTTGTTTTAAAAGAAACTAGTACTAAATATCGAAAGTATTTCCAAATTATTCTGCTTATCAATTATAACTAATGGTTGAGGACTAAAAAAACAAGAGTGTAAAAAAAATATCAAAGCTGTTTCAATAAAAACTGATCATTTATGAAGAGTGAGTCAAATGAAACAATTATTGGTGCAAGAGAACCTCATCGATCAGGACAAACACCAGGGCGTCTTTATCATCGATGAGCTCCTGGATCTTCTGAAACATCTTTGTGACCAGTTTCCCGCTCTGTAAAGCAGTCAGAAGTTAATGAGGGTTCAGACACGGATCTGAGGAAGCGTTTCAGAGATCAAGCCGTACCTCGGAGAACCACTTGGAGAAGAGACTGTGGCTGTTAATCTCCACGAACTGGCTGTGTGCATACCTGCTTAGAGAGGAAACACACAAATAATGACGACACCGGGCGCTCAGCAGATGCCTCTGGGATTTTGTGAAGGTGTCTCACCTGTCAGACAGTCTGATGGAGAGCTTCTGGGCGAGTCCTTTACACAGAGACGTCTTCCCTGTGCCAGGCGGCCCTGAGGACACACACAACTGTATAAACACAGCCGTGAAGACAGAAACCGCTGAGCTTTCAAACCAGATTACAGTGGCTTACCGTGAAGTAACACCACACGATTCCAGGCGATCAAATTGCTGTCCACATTTCTGTCAGAGAAGAAAATCATCGTGGAAACATAATCCAAGAGCTGGAGAGACAAAGTGAAGACGGGGGTCATGTTATGGCTAGTGAGAAAAAAACACAAGATTTCAACAGATAGACACAAATATGGATCAATGGGTCGTGGTGGTCTAATAAAGCACTGTGTGTGTGTGTGTGTGTGTACATGTATCCTTTATACATCCCTCCTGAACCTATAACAAAAGTGTCCCTTGAGGGTCAAAATGACCCGAAAGCTAAAAATGACACTAATTTTTATTTTGGTCCTGAATTCTCATGATGATCCATTTAGAAAAAATAAAACGCAACATTTATGTAGGTTTTTCTATTTTTTTATTACATTTACCTTTTATTCTGGATATTTTTAAGAAAATATAACAATTACACACACAAAAAAAGTGTCTCTGATGCCCTCTGGTGGAGAAAAATGATATTAAACTGCATTTTATGGCTACAGCCACTAGAGGGGACTGTAGAGCCCTATGGAGATTTTTAACTGAGCAAAACAAGTGAAACATGAGAAATTATTTGTTTATAGATTCAAATATATATTGAAACATCACAAAATCCGTATCTTGTTAAAAAAAATATATTAATAATAAAATAATAAAAAAATAAAAAAATGTGCTCTATGGGAGTGTTTGTACAGTGTGTTTCTGTGTGTGAGTTTTTTCTTCTTTGGGGATATTCTATTTTCTCAGCACTTCATTTGGTTATAAAAAAAAAATCAGATGTAATAAAAACCAGTTTTCTCATAAATTGCATCATTCCTATGTGGGTCAAAATGACCCGAGAGGGACTCTTTGGTTGCTTTTTTATTGCATCCATTTAAACTCCTTGTTTGGATGTCAAATGCCCTCTGCTGTGATACAGTATTTTAATAATCATAATTCTGCTACATAATTTAAGTAATTTCAAGATAACTGTGAATATGCTTGTCTTACTTGTGTTTTGATGCCTTCCTCATAAATCAAGCTTTCCCAAATGCCATGAAACTCAGCTGGAAGACATGGAGAAGAAAAGATGATCTTAAAGATTGGTCCACACTATGCAGCTCTCTGGAACAATGTTCTGTGTACAGTCTGATTGTTTTTCACACTTTCTTTGTGGTGAAAAGCATACTTTAGATCAACATTTTGATTCAAATTTAATTAAGCCTCATTTTTGCAATAAACATTAGATTTGGATTAACTTGATTAAACTTTTTTTTAATGCTATCAAAACAATAAAAAGATTCTAGGGGAGTAAAAATATTACAATCATGTAAAATATATTTTTAATAATATTTTGTTAATTTTTTGTTCTTAATTTTGGTTAAAGTTTTAATAATTTAGTTGTGTTTTTGACATTTTAAGTACATTTGTTACTTGACACGTTTATGGGTCAAAGACAAAAAAGGGTTTAAGCATAAAAACAAGTATAATACTCCTTTAACATTTTACATTTTATTCTCCACTTTACATACTTTTAATGTGCTTTTATGAACATAATATCACTTTTGTAATTGTTTTTTCTTCTTCTTAATGTCTCTTATAGTTCTATTAATTTTCATTTCAGTTCTAGTACATCAAATTAATATGGGAAACGTTGCCTTTCAGGTAAATTAAATGTTTCTTTATTTAATCAATTAATAGGTTTAGTTAACAATAACCCGGACACAGAAGAGCAATAACTCAAAGAAAATTTTTTAAGGGAATATTTAATGCAAAAAAAAAATTCTGTAGTTATTATTTTATGCCTCCAAGTCATTTCAATCCTTACTATTATTCTTTTTTTCAGTGAAACAGGCAATAACATATTCAGTAAAATGTTTAAGCTGTTATTTTCTGTTCTATTTGATGCAGATTTAAACTGACAAACTCAAAAAAGAACAAATTCATCATATTCCAAGTGTTAAAATCTATTAGCATTATATCACAGACAGAATAACAGCCTAAAGGTTCAGATCAAGTTAATAATCACAGAATTCTCATTTCTGGGTGAATGATTCCATTAATGGAATCTTTGAATGTGATTTGCATTAAAAGGGGCGTGTCATGCATAATCACCTGCTGGGAGGAGCCAATGATTGGCAGCAGAGAGCTCCTCCTCCTCTTCTAGAGCAAGCGTGCTGGGACTGTCATCATTCAGAGAGAAGATATGGATACAAAGGTTGTGAGCCTTCAGATCCACAAGCTGTAGGATATAAAAGAAACATCACAGACTTGATAAACAACATGTAAAAACTCATCAGTTCATGAAGTAGAATGTTCACAGATGATGATAAAACTCTGTTAATTACTTTTGGACCGGTTAAATCCGCCACAGCGACCGACTCCACATTTCTGGTTAGAAATTCATCATCAAACTCTGTCCATCTGTAGGAGGCTAAAACAGTGCTGTGTCGATCCAGCAGAGACAACACATGCGTCCTCACCTCTGACCTCTTCACTGTGCTGCAAACACAGATCCACAGCGTTTAAGACATTAGAAACAGTGTTGACAACTCGTTATACTTCAGAAAAGTGGAAAGGATATTCAATAAGGAAAAAAAACAAAGTGTAGGATGAAGGGAGTGTCGATAGACACTGGGTCAAATCATTTTTTTTCTGCTCACTGTAGGCTGTATTTATTTGATCAAAATACAGTAAAAAATCTGAAATATTATTACAATTTAAAACAGCTGTTTTCTATGTCAATATATTTTAATATAGAATTTATTTCTGTAATGTGCAGCTGTATTTTCAGCATCATTCCTCCAGTCTTCAGTGTCACATGATCTTCAGAAATCATGAAAATATATTGATTTGATGCTCAAGAACCATTTCTGATTATTAAATAGTTGTGCTGCCTGAATAGTTTTGGTGAAAACTGTCATGCATTTTATTTTTCAGGATTCACAGACGAACAGAAAGTTCAAAAGAACAGCATTTAATTAAAAGAGAAATGTTGAATGCATCCTTGCAGGACAAAATGTTCCTTTCTTTTAGAATGATTGTAAACCTAAATGTAAATGTGAAACTAAATCAGTATCTGTAGAATAACGCAGGGGTCATAAAATCGTGGTTTACCTCTGAGATTTGACGTTTACTTCTATGTGCACTTCAGGGCGGATGATGGCGACATCGGACATGTGATGGTCAGAAATGTCCATTACTGAAACTGAAAAACACACAACACACACAGTCTGACAACGAAGAATACACAATATCACGCATGTGTCCCTGCAGCATAAAAGCAGTTTGAAGTCTCTGGAGTATGTCTGTAGCAATAGACAACACTACATTGTATGAGTCAAAAAAATACATTTCTCTTTTATGCAAAATATCATTAGGATATTAAGTAAAGATCATGTACCTTCAAGATATTTTGTATATTTCCTACCATAAATATATCAAAACTTAATTTTTGATTATTAATATGCATTGCTAAGAATTCATTTGGACAACTTTAAAGATGATTTTTCTCAATATTTAGATTTTTTTTGTTCCCTCAGATTCCAGATTTTCACATAGTTGTATCACTGCTAAATATTATAGATTAATAACAAACCACACATCAATGGAAAGTTTATTTATTCATTTGTATAAATCTCAAATCTCTGACTTTTATGAGTTGTGCTCAAGGGTCACATTTATAAACAAACCCTTTAGCAACCTCGCAGAAACTAGCTAACTTTGCGAAAAGCTAATTAATGAACAACCTATTATCAAGCAACATTTAACCCTGCTGAAACAACATTTTTTTATTTCTGCTGTCTATTGATAATTATTTAGTTAACTGCCTTGTTTATTAACAAATAAAGGGAAAGGAAGAACGCAGAAACAGAGATAAACAGAGATAAACACACTTACCTCACAACAGCGACAGACAGAACTCGAACTTCCCGCGCTCACGCACGCTGACGTCGGCGTGCCCCGGAAACGACAACGCCTGAAACCGGAAGTTATTCGGATTTGCTAATGCTAATGTTGTTGTCGTTGTTGTGTCGAAGAGCGAGACATACGCGAATTCTACAAGAACAAACCTGATTTTTCCACATAAATAAGGGCAGAAATGGGGAAGAAGCACAAGAAACACCGAGCAGAGTGGAGGAAGGTTGAAGGAGGTAATTTAGCGTTACAATATATATACGATAAAGCGCTTCAATTCATTCTAAGTGTTCTGCTATTCTGTGGATTATTCCTAATAGGCTATAAATACATGATATATATCTTATATTAATTATATTAATTCATGATTATATCTTTTGTTCGTTGTCTAAATCATTCGATTTTCTATTCTGAGGATCTCCATCCTAAAATATATTTTATATCGTGAGGTTGTGATGTTATAGATGTGTTGAATATTATTGGGAAAGTATTTAGTTTTCTCTTTTCTCAGTACTATACTGTTAAATGTATCATTTACTTTGTTGAATACTTGTTCTATTATTCATTTAATTGTTGTTCTACTAAAATATGTTTTTTTAACTCTTATTCCTATTATTTTTTTAGTAAAAAAATAAGTTTACATTATTTTAATAAAATGGTTTATTAAATAATGGTCCATTTTCTAATAATGGTTTTATTATTATTGAAACAAAATGGTTTATTGAGTTAGCTTATCATATTTTTAATTTAATTATTTATTATAATATTATTTTATTCTTTGTTATTATTGTTTTAATTATTTTATTGTTTATTTACTTACACACACACACACACACACACATATATATATATATATATATATATATATATATATATATATATATATATATATATATAATTTGTTACCCTAAATATATATTTATATATTTTAATAATATAATATATTATTTATAATAAAAAGGTTTTTTAATCATATTCGTATTATTTATTTTAGTAAAATAATTTAATTTAATTTATTAGTTTAATTATTGTTTTATATATATTTCTATAATATATGTATTCTATAATATATAATTTTTTTTTTTTTTTTTTTTTTTTTTTTTTTTGTCATTTGTTTCTGAAGAGTCTTTATTGCAATTTCCATTGGACTTTTTGCGTGTTGTTGTTTTTTTCAGACTATGAGGACAAAGCCCTTGATAAGCCCCTGAAGCTGGTGCTCAAGGTGGGCGGCAGTGAAGTGACCGAGCTCTCCGGATCCGGACACGACTCCAGTTACTATGACGACCGCTCTGACCACGAGTGGGAGAGGCACAAAGAGAAGAAAAAGAAGAAGAAGAAGAAATCTGAGAAAGAGAAATACGTAGATGATGAGGAGAGGAGGAGGAGGAAGGTTAGTGAAAGAGCCACTCTTAAACACTCCTATTTAGACATGAATGAAGAATACTGTGCATAGTATGAGAATATTCAAGAAGCATATCCATCATATCAGATGAGCTAATACCTCTAATAGACAGCCAAAAGTTAAAGTTAAGACAGTTTTACACAAAATAGGATTAAAAATGCAGTAACTAAAGTAACTAATTTCAATAGAATGATTGGATGTGACTTGATGAATTAAACATGTAACATAATGCACCTTAAATCTGAAAAAGAAAAAAAAACTATAGCACACAAAAATAATAAAAGCATACTCCAAAATTGCTAAAACATTGTACTGAAAATGGAAAATCTAAAAACAAATGCTAATTCAAACAATAAATAAAGCTATAATGATATTCAACGTTATGAAAACAACGCTGATTCCAATGGGGATGTAATTTTTTACTAAAACTAAAGCCATACAAAAACATTTTTGTTACTTTTAATAAAATGGACAATAACTGCAATAAACTTTAAATGTAAATAAAAAAAATTAATTATTAATTCAGCTAGTTGCCAAAACAACATTTAGCTTTGTAAATGTAGTTTAACTTAATGCACGAAAATAGCTAAAACTGAAATAAACATTAATAAAAAAAAATATATACACATTTTATGCAAAATATTTTTTTTTGTTTGCAAAGCCAAAAACCACTCACATTTTTCTTAAAGGGGTCATATGATGCTTTTTTAAAGATCAATATTTGGTATATTTGGATGTAACAGAATATCTCTTTGGATTTGAGACTTTAGTCTTTGTAACTTTGTAACAGATCTTCTTCATGCACCAAGAGCTTGTAACACTCCGAAGAGAAAGAAACGATTGAAATCGCATCATATGACCCCTTTAAATGTATTTACACACCTTTCATCGTATGTATTTGATCCAGGAGGAGAAAAAGAAAAAACGTGAGAGAGAGCAGTCAGAAAGTGCTGGCAGTGCACCGGTGGAGCCCTTCACCCTGCCGAAGCCCGTGGAGGTAAAGTCAGCGAAAGCCTGATCCAGAGGATGTTTAGGATATTTAGGATATTTTGAGTGCTGTGACTGAACGACCGCTGTGCCACAGGTGCTTCCAGAGGAGAAGAAGCGGAAGCGGGACAAGTTTGAGTCGGAATCAGAAGCAGATGAGTTTGTCCCTGTAGTGAAAGTAGAAGTGGAGCAGCCGGCAGATCGACCCGTACGAGCCTGTCGAACTCAACAAGGTACAACTATCTTCCTCTAATGATGAGAACCTGCACCTTAGTTAACATTGGTGAACGCATTAACTAATGCGCAATGCATGTTAACATTAATTCGTTAACTGTTCAGTGTTAGTTCATGTGCATTAATATTAACAGATACAACATTTAATTTGAAAATGATTGATTGCATTAGTTTTTTGCCTCTCTTTTGAGCAAAGCGTACTAAAATGTACACTTGAACTCTTTACAATAAGGTCCAGTTAGTTAATGTTAATTAAAGCACAAGTACCAGTACATTTTGATACGGTATTTATTATCTTTTTTTACCATTAAATGCAGTTAATAGACAAATACATTGTTAGTTCATGTACATTATATAACATTAACAGATTCATGATCTACTAAAGTAATAATGTCAAAATTATAAAATATTTTTTTTATTATATGTTCGTTTTAACTAATGCAATCGACTAATAAATAAAATAAAATAAAACCGTTTTGTAGTGCCACCACTAAATTAAATCATGTATTTAGTTAAAACAGAAGTATTTTGATGGGCTCCGTTTTGCACAAAGTGCTGTAAAAGTACTCTACTCTTTCAGCAGTTTCCGAATCCTTAAATTCGGAAGTTAATTTAAATTAAACAGCTGTTCAAAAGAGTGACGTTTAACCCTGGTATCCATCAAAACAAATCACAAAAGACTTCCAAGTGATTTTTGTATTATTCCTTCCTCTAGAAAACGAATGCACCCCTCGCCAGCAGCTCTTGGAGCATTTCTTGCGTCTGCTTCAGAGGTGAGCCTCTGGAAAATCAATTCTAATCTTTCCTCTAATCTGCATCGTATAAGAACAGTCTTTCTGTCTCGACAGGAAAGATCCACACGGATTCTTCGCCTTCCCGGTGACAGACGCCATTGCTCCAGGATACTCCATGATAATCAAACATCCCATGGACTTCAGCACAATGAAGGACAAAATCGATGCAAACGAATACAAAACTATCACAGAATTCAAGGTGTGCAAGTGTCCTGCTCGGTTAATCTTCGTTTGTCTTCATACTAGGCTTTACTGAAAGTGTTTTGTTTCTGATTCTCCAGGCAGACTTCAAGCTGATGTGTGACAACGCCATGGTTTATAACCGGCCCGAGACGGTTTACTACAAAGCCGCTAAGAAACTCCTCCACACCGGATTCAAAATGATGAGCAAAGTAACATTTTTAATGCGCTTTGGTTTGGTTATTTTCTGTGTTTGTTGTTCATCCGTGCCATCTTTCCCATTCAATTCGGATGCGTGTGGTTATAGTAAAATTGTTATTATATAGTTAACTATAATTAAAAGCATTTTACTTATTTTTAATAAAAAATAACTAAAACGTATTTTATTTTGGCTGGCCTTTCTCAGTTTCATTTAGTTTACCTAAAATAACTCTAACTAAATAAAGTAAACCTAATAAATAAATGCAATATAAAAAATGACAACTTTTACTCAAATTAAAGTTGACTGATTCAATTCAGAATATATACAAAAAACTAGTAGAAATGGCTTCTTTTTGTGTGTTTTTTTAAAATAAATACAATATTTTCCATTGCAAATCATATGAGCAGGATAATACTGAATATGATTTAAGAATATTGTTGTTCATGAACCGAAGCTGACTTTTCCAACATTCCCGTTGTCGGAGATATTAGGGAATTAAAAAATGTTGAGTGCAAAGCCTGGAAATTTAATAGGCAAAATTAATCAAATTAATAGATTATTTTAAAAATCTTAAAAATAAAATAAAAAATCTGAAAGTGGTGGAAAAGGGAATTAAATATATTAAAATTATTATTATATTCAGTACATTTAATATATATTTTAAGATTAAATTTATTCGAATAGATTTGGTTCTGGAGAATTGATTTATTTTTTCCGAACTTAATAATTTTAGTTAGTTTGTTTTTAGTATGAGATGGAACAAAGACTTGAATCACCACACTGTTATTGTATTGCACTGGTGAGATGATCAGCTTTCTCTCGAGGCGAGTATCTCCACCATCCAGTCACTTTCTTGATTTGAATCCATCCCGTGTTGGGTGTCCCGCGTCTCCCATCCTCATGGCAAACCTAAGCGCTCCCGCAGGAGGAGTAAATGGGTGCTGTGTTGCTCTATTTGTGCTGTGTTCACAGGAGCGGCTGTTAGCTTTGAAGCGCAGCATGTCGTTTATGCAGGACATGGATTTCTCTCAGCAGGCTGCCATTCTGGGAGATGACCACATCACGCCCGAGGAACCGGTGACGGAGATCCTGCCCATCCATACGGAGTACCCCAAAAAGTCCAAGAAGCAGCCTGTGAAGGAGCCTATCATCAGGTAAAGCAGCGGTCTGCTGTAGTTTAATGTGTTTGTGAGCGTGTGCTGGAGCAGATGTGTTGCTCGTCTAGTGATCTGTATGAGCTGGAGGGCAACGCCTGCAGTTCGACGGACAGCACGGCGGAGGAGCATGTGTTGGCGCTGGTGGAGCACGCGGCGGATGAAGCACGGGACCGACTCAACCGCTTCATGCCAAACTCTAAGGTGCAGCCGAGCTTTAACCTGATGTTTCTGGGTACAACGGTTGAGTTGTGGGTCATGCAATTTGCTAAAAATGAAGTAATATGCGAAATGGCAATGCAATATGTAATTTAAATGTACTAAAGTGACCCTGGACCATAAAACTAGTCATAAAGGATTTATGCATCATCTGAAAGCTGATTAAATCATCATTTGTGAGGAGGACAACATTTGTCTGAGATGCAACTATTTGAAAATCTGGAATCTTGAGTGTGCAAAAAGTTGAGAAAATCACCTTTAAAATTGTTCAAATGAATTCTTAGCAATGCATATTATTACGTTTTGAGATATTTATGGTCAGAAATTTGCTAAATATGTTCATGGCACATTATATCTACTGATTTTTGGCATTAAAGAAAAAACGATAATTATGACCGATGCAATGCTTTATAAATAAAGAGAGAAGAATGCATTGTTGGCTATTGCTACAGATATCCCTGTGCTAAATATGACTGCTTTTGTGCTCCAGGGACACAAATGTTCAGTGTTAAGTGCAAAATGAAAATTACATTTAAAATTAAATGGAAGCATAAATTTAGCAATATTAATTTTGAAATTTAATATGCAAAATGGCAATGTATTTTTGTATTTAAATTGATATTTTCACATGCATATGTGCAATGTTTAGTGTAAACTGAATTTTTTTTATACTGTATAATTTAAATTTGCCATTATATAAATTTAAATATAGAAATACATCACCATTTTACATTTAAAAATAAATATTGCTGCCCATACATTATGTTTATTTAAATACAACTTTTCATTTCAAATTATATGATCAAATGTATGATTTTTAGGATTCTCATTGTCAGAAATATCATGGAATTTCAAAAGCCTGGAAAATTGATTAACATATAATAAATTTTTTTAAAGTTAAATAAATGTCTATTAAATATTTTATAATTATAATGTGATTATATATTTTAAGATAATGTTGCCTTGAATAAATCTTGCCCCTTTGTGAGCTAGAAATATTTTTTTAATTTTCCTAATTTTATTCTTATTTTCTTAACTCCCATAATTGTTTGATTTCAAGATGAAATCGAGTGTGGAACAAACTGAGGATTAAAATGAATAATTTATATAATTTCCTAATGCTTTCAGCTTTTAATAAGATAATATTCTAAGTTTAAATGAAATCTTACGTAAGCAGTCAGGAGAATCTGTCTGTTCTGTGCTATATGTTGTTCCCTCGCCCGCATCAGGAGTCATGTAATGCAATATTACCATCGTTTATTACCCTTAACCAGAACATTTTTTATTTTGCATGTAGATTGGGTATCTTAAAAAGGACTCTGAAGGTTCCCTCTTCTACACTGTTGTTAATCAAGATCCTGAAGCAGAAGGTATGAGCATCACTCTTTCAATGTCTACTACTTTATATTGCGGAATATAAATATATGTGTGTGTATATATGAATATATATAAATATAGTATGATATAGTGACAATACAGAGGAAAAACTGCTCAGCTTTATTTTACTAAAGCCCAAACTAAGCAACAATTTAGTCCAGGTGATGTTTATATGGACAAAAAGATGAAATTGTGATGCTTGCAATGTGAATCAATGAGATCCTATTTAATATTAGTGCTGTCAAATGATTAATAACGATTAATCGCATCCAAAATAAGTTTTTGTTTACATAATATATGAGTGTGTACTGTGTATATTTTTTGCGTGTATTTAAATACAAACACATGCATGTATATATTTAAGAAAAAATGCTGTTTATATATTAAATTGATTTATCTATAGTCTAAAATATAATCATATAAATGTGTATATAAATTTATACAGTACTTTTAAAATATATATTGTATGTGTGCGTGTTTATGCATAATAAATACACATTAGACATGTAAACAAAAACTTTTATTTTGCATGGGATTAATCGCGGTTAATCGTTTGATGCACTAAAAATTATATCATTATTTATCAGTCGTCACTCTATATCTACAATGAATGGTGTGTTTTAGTTAAATGCTATTTAAGTGATACAAACATATAATGCAATGCAATCCAGCGATGTTTGAGAGATAATAAAACTCTCCTCAAAAGAATGATGATCAGAATTGAATCTCACATTTGAACATGATTTTTATAAAACAAATATAATGCAATAAGCTTTAAATGGTTAAAAATGTCACTTTATGTCAGAAAGGTTGTAGAAAGTTTATCCAGAGCAATAACATCATGTGTCTGAAGGATATATTGATTATTGTTTACAGAAGAAGAGACTCATCCTATAGATTTGAGCACTTTGGCAAATAAGCTCATACCTGGATTGACGTCGCTGGGTTTTAAAGACGACAGGAGGCACAAAGGTAACCTTAATATGAGCATGAATGTAATTTGTAAGGTTTTGAGTCACAGTACGGTCTCTAAAATGCTAGAGGAGTCAATAATGAAATCGTGAATGGCCACCACGAGTCTGAACTTTGAGCAAACTTGAACTTTGAACTTTTGGTTTCAGTGACGTTCTTGAGCAGCGCGTACAACACTCAGACCCTTCAGAACAACTCGGTCTATCCCGACCTGCTTCCAGAGGAGATGGACATGCTGTGCTCGGCTTACGGAGACGAGACCGGGGTCCAGTGTGCTCTCAGGTGTTACGATCAAACCCGTGGATCAGCATTATCAAGCTGCTGCGCTGGACTCTGTGTGATGGGATTTCTGTGTGTGTTTGCTTCAGTCTGCAGGAGTTTGTCAAAGGTTGTGGGAGTTTTACCAGAAGGCTTGTGGATGGTTTGCTGGATAAAATGACGGCCGGTGATCATTCGAAAGCCATCATCCAAATCCGACAGGTGTTAAAAGAAACCAAACTGTTATTATTTTGACCTGCCGCTTTTTCTTTTTTTTAAAGGTTTTTAAACATTCTGAGAGTTTTGTGATCGTTGACTTTCAAACGAAAGTTCTATTTTTATTCAGTAAGGATACATTAAATTGATCAAAAGTGACAGTTGAGACATTTAGAATGTTACAAAAGTTTCAAATAAATGCCGTTCTTTTGAACTTTCTATTCGTCAAAGTATCCTGGAAAAATACAAAATGTCACGGTTTACATAAAGATATTGGCCAGCACAGCTATTGTCATTATTGATGATAAACAGAAATGTTTCTTCAGCAGAAAATGTTGTATATTTTCATGATTTCTGAAGATCATGTGACACTGAAGACTGGAGGAATGATGCTGAAAATTCAGCCGTGCATCGCAGAAATAAATTACAGTTTAACACAGATTCACTTAGAAAACAGTATTTTAAATTGTAATAATATTTCACAATTTTACTGTATTTTTGATCAAATAAATGCAGACAACTTCAAAATCTTTAAAAAAAAAAAACTACTCACCCTGAACTTTTAAACAAGTGTGAAATATTATATACTGTAAAAGAATATAAAATGCATGTTTTTTGTATTTCAGAAAAGAAACTTGCCGATTGATGACACTAAATCTAGTTTATGTGACATGCCGGTAAGAATTCAGTCTATTATCTTTCAGGTTTCAGATCTGTTAAAGTGCCGTTTGATGACATGTCTCTGTGTTTCTGTAGGGAGCAGATGGAAGTGGCTTGGAATCTGGTTCAGTGCTGGATTTCATGTCCATGAAGAGCTACCCAGACAATCCTCTAGATATGCTCAACACATTAGGTGAGTCGTATATCACACACCAGAACTGTGCTGGTGTTGGGTTTACTGACAGCGAGCGGATGGTTGGTGTTTGTCTGGTCTGCAGGTAAATGTGTGAAGAAGGAGCCGGAGCATGAAGACGGTCACCAGCACTTTGAGGAAGCAGCTAAACTCCTGCAGGAGTTCCAGGACGCAGCGCTGGACCGAATCGGATCCCGACCCTCCTCCAATCTCTCGTCCCTCTCAAACACTTCAGACCGGGATCAGCACCATTTAGGTACCGAGTCATATTTACAATTTATGCACCACAGGTATTCATTTTAGGCGATTAATTATGTGCAAAGACCAAAAAAACAAAAAGTCAGTATGTAATAATTATCCGATTTTTTTTTTTTTTTCGATGTTTTTTTTTTACTTCTGAAAGTGTGCATGTTTGTTTGTTTGTTTTTTTGTTTTGTTGAGTATCATATTTTATCCATCAGGCTTTTTCTGGAACGTATAATCTGATATAGTGAGAATATTACAAAAAAAAGTTTTAATTTAATTTAGAGGCCCAAATTGACCAAAAAAAATATAAATTATTTATGATTTAATGTTTTTTTTTGTGCTGGTAAAAAAAAAAAAAAAAAAAAAAAATATATATATATATATATATATATATATATATATATATATATATATATATATATATAAATTATTATTATTATTTTGTTTTTCATCTCCAAATATTTGCATACGTGTTCTTTTGGTGTGTATCAAATTTTATCCATCATGCTTTTATGGTTCATATATGAGAATATAGAGGATAAAACACACAAACTGAGAAAAAAAGTATGCAACTAAATTTTTTTTACATTTAATTACAAAAAAAACATGCATGCAAATTTTTGGATAATAATAAAAAAAATTAAATAATTATGCTTATATATATATATATATATATATATATATATATATATATATAATTATTATTATTATTATCATCATTATTTATTTTTTTATTATTATTATTATCCAAAAAATTGCATGCATGTTTTTTTGGTGAGTACCATCATGCTTTTATGGTTCATATATGAGAATATAGAGGAAACAACACCCAAACTGAGCAAAAATTATGCAATTGGCTTCAGACATGCTGATATTTATAAGATTCAATTCTGATGCTTGTAATGTAAATCAGTGAGATCTTTATAACAATAGATAGTGACATAAAATCATCTAGATATCAGTGTTCACTCTATATCTCCAGTAATGTGTCTATGTAAGATGAGATGTAAATGATCCGCACATATAACACAGTGATTGAGAGCTGAAGAAATAAAGGAGCTTTGAGTGGATGAATAAAATATCAATCATTCAGACGTGTGGTAGATAGTGTGAAGTTTTGATCACGTTGATCATTCAGACGCCTCTGCGTATCAAATATGATCCAGTAATCTCTGTAGAGTTGACAGAATCTGAATCTGGTGTTTGTTCTCTGTGATCAGGAAGTTCACCTCATCTCGGAGATCAGACCGAGATGGTTCAGGACCCGTATGAGTTTCTTCAGTCTCCAGAGTCTGGATCCACCGCTAACAGCTGATGAGACTCTCAGACCCACACGCTGTAATTATGTGCTCTTCTAGAGGACTGTAAGCTTGTACAGATTCACTGCATCACGTGCTTGTTTTTTAATAAAAGCTCTGTGTCTTGATTCCCCTTGATTGTGTTTTTTCTATGGTGGTAAAAAGCTGTTTTTTTTTCACCTGACCACAGGTTTGATATGCAGTAGTGCTTTACCTTAAACTCGCATTTGTGTGTAGGTTTGCTTCTCTTTTTTATCTTGTGAACTTTAGGAAGTTTGTACTTCACATCCTCAAAACCTTTTGTCCTGTGCTTCTCGAATAGGAGTCATTTTACAAGCAGCAACCCAACAAAGTGACAGAATTGCTTAGTGCACGAAACTAAAAATTGTGAACATTAATTGTGCACAGAGAAAGAAAATGCACAGAGTGGAAATAAATATCCAAAGTCATTGTTTAAAGCACCGCTATTATGTAAATGTTGGCGCTCTAGCGGGTAATAAACAGAACTGCACGCGTCCCGCGGAAGAACATTCTAACCGGAACTACTTCTCTATGGTTATGTCTATGGCGATTCACGCAGGTATGTGTTACTCCGCAGCGGTGCCGACCCGAGCAGACCAAAATAGTCCAAAAATAATCACTTATTATTAATCTACCATAGTAATTCTGGATAAGACAAAAATTCGGTTTGGTAGATTAGTTTATAGTGTACGCGCTCATTATATACGGTTTTAAATACAGAAAAAGTTCCATAGTGTTGCTTTAATGCAGACGTGATGTGACAAAAAAACAATTTGAAAATTCACAGTGTTTTATAGTGATGTGATAAAAGACACGTTTATTTTTGTAGCACATTTCATACACAATGGTAATTCAAAATGGTTTACAAAAAAAAAATAATAGATGCATAAAAAATTAAATGCTAATGTATTTAAAATAGTAAAATATATAGATATTTTACATTATTATCAGTAGTAGTTTTCAGCACATTGCGTATTAATTAAATGCACAGCTAACAGAAGAAAAAAATTGTGTTTAGTATTTCATGCATTAAATTAAGATATGAAAATGTTCTGCATATTTGCCTGCAGCGCAGAACACTTCAAATGTGCTGAACTCTGACATGGATTCATTGAGAGCTCTCATTTGCATTGGCTTTGCATGTCCTAGTGGTCACTAGGTAACAGTTAAAATCTCCCACCCCTGACAACTTCCATGTTCTGTAGTTCTACTGTATTCACATTGTTTGAACGTTTCTGTAT